>NC_056744.1:432195046-432395046 GCF_019279795.1 Protopterus annectens | reverse complement strand
GCGCTACCAGGCTATACCTCGTATCATGCTTTTCGGCCCCAAAACCCAGGCTGAACCACAAAGGGAGGGGGAGTGTCCATATTCATCAAGGACACCCACACCTCCAGGTTAGTAGCAACACATGAAGCATCAGAGACCATACAGGGACAACTAACCATAGGCAAAACTGCTATACAACTGGTAGCATGTTACAAACCACCCTCCCAATCTCAAGAACCCCACTCAGCCTTCCTGAAGACATTGGAGGATATGAATGTATCACAAAATACCATCATACTGGGAGACTTCAACTATCCAAACATAGATTGGGTACATTATTCTAGCCCTAATACCCTAGCCCAAAGGTTCCTGGAATTCATAAATTCAAATGCACTGGAACAACTAGTCACCTCTCCCACTAGGGGAGATAATATACTAGACCTGATCATCACAAACATGGGGACAAAATGCTCCACACCGGAAGTATACCCCTCACTAGTGAGATCTGACCACAAACTAATCACCCTGGATATACATATCCCACCTCCACCCCAGCACATAAGACCACAGTGAAAAACTTCTCAAAAGCAGACTTCACTCTTCTTAAGACTGAGATGGTATCCTTTAAGCCCACTGTGCCAGTGCATACCACATCCCACAATGCCGAATCCTTCACAAATACTTTCTATGGACATCTCCAAGAATGCATGGATCATGCAATCCCAAACAAATCCAAGTCCCTCTCCACCAAAGGTAAGCGTCCTGTCTGGTGGACCTCAGCCATAAACAAATTGTATAACAAAAGAAGGAAGCTACTGCACGTCAGAGCAAAATCCCATGAAGGGAAGACATCTCTGATCAACATTAGCAGAAAACTACGTTCTCTCATAAAAACATCCAAGGCAAACTTTGAGAGAAAAATCGCTAAGGACACTAAAGATAACCACAAAGCCTTCTTCAGCTATGTTAGAAACCTGGGCGGAAACCCTCAGATATGCTCAGAGTTGGTTCACAACAACAAAAAATACACTGTACCCACAGATATTGCCAACATTCTGGCTGACAGGTTCAGTGCAAATTTCTCCCCTCCTTCACCCCCAAAAGAAGAAATACTTATCCCAGCTGAATGTAATCTCCCTGTCATCTCAGATGTCCAAGTGAGAACCGCCCTAAACAAAGCAAAAAACACAGCATCAATGGGACCTGACGGTATCCCGGGTTGCGTGTTACGTGAACTCCAAGAGGAGCTAAACCCACACATAAAAATGCTATTTAACCTTAGCCTTACTTCGGGATATGTACCTGAACACTGGCGTACAGCAACAGTAGTCCCACTCCACATGGGGGTGCCTCTACAGACCCTGGAAACTACCGCCTCATAAGCTTAACCAGCCTGGTCTGCAAAGCTATGGAAAGAATCATTATGGCACTCATAAACAGAGACATAGGGGACCTACAGACACTTGACCCCACCCAGTTCGGCTTTGTAAAGGGCAGATCCTGCCTTTTAAACCTGGTTGACTTTTTCAAAACAGTCACTAGAGCCATTGATGAGGGCAAAGCAGTCCATACAGCATACCTGGACTTGGCTAAGGCCTTCGACACAAAACCCCACTCAGGCATCATAGATAAGCTCAACAGCTTAAAAGTAAACCCTTATGTCACTAGATGGGTTGCAAACTGGCTAAAGGACAGAACCCATAAAGTTAAAATCGCTGGAGCAATGTCATACTCAAAGCCAGTTACAAGTGGTGTCCCACAGGGATCTGTCCTGGGACCCCTCTTGTTCGGCATTTATTTCTCAGATGTTAAAGCAAACATGGGAGGGCTGTGGCTGACAAAGTTCGCAGATGACTGCAAACTAGGCGCCATAGTCGATACACCAGCAGACACACACATCCTACAAAAAGGCCTCACAGAAACGGACAACTGGTGCCAGAGTCACGGGCTTAAACTAAATGTCAAAAAATGTATAGTCATCCCCTTTGGGAAAAACAAAGTACCCACAAATTATCACATAGACAGCAACCCACTGAGTAGGGAAAAAGTAATCAGAGACCTAGAGACCCAACTCGACAGTGATCTCTCATTTGACACCCACGTTGCCAAAGTGGTTAGAAAAACATTCTACCTTGCACACCTCATCATGAAGGGATTCACATCCAGATCCAAGGATGTCATTGTACCCCTATATTCCTCCCTCATCAGACCCATGATTGAGTACAATGCCCCATTTGGTATGTACCTCACCCGACATTTGCAACAGCTGGAGAGACCACAAAAGTACCTCACCAAGAGGATCAAGGGTCTCCAACATATGTCTTATTCTGCCAGACTAAAGAAACTTCAGCTCTATTCAGTAGCATACCGCCTGCTCAGAGGTGATCTCTGCCTGGCGTACAAGGCCATGTCCAATCAGGATCTGATGGACATGCTCCACCTCAAAAAATCCAAATCCATCAGGACCACGAGAGCTAAAGACTTAAACCTCGGCACAAGTATGAATAGGACATGCTGGAGGGATAGATTCATAGCCCAGAGGCTTCTCATGCTTTGGAACAAGATCCCAGTTCATATTAGGCAGAGCCCCTCACTGACTCTCTTCAAGAGAAATCTTGATGAGTGGATGGGAGATCGTAAGTTTACCCCAGGGGTCACATCTGTGTCACTGCCAGACAGGGGCACAGTAAACTAATTCTATTATATAAGGGGACCTTCATTGTGTCACTACTAGACAGAGGCACAGTATTCTAAATTTATTCTGTACATTTTTGTACCATTTCATGGGGTGGCAAAAGCCACATCACTATGGCTAGGCTTACAAATGCCCCAGGGCAGATAGCCTAGTACTATACTATGAAACTATGAAACTATGAAGTAGGGGTATAATGCCTTTTCCCAGGGTATGTGCAATGTCAGAGTTAGAATATATAATTAGCATGGGGTGTGGAGGGGCAGCCCCCTCACACTGGGGGATTTCAGGAGTGCTTGCTTCCCTATAAAAACACTTGCCGTTTGTTTAGCCCAGTCTGGGGTAATCCCCAGGAGATGCGCTGAATGTGTTGAGATTAGTGGTTTCAGCTTTATGATGCCAATCTGCTCAGTGTCAGGGTACTGTCCATTCAATCCATTGCCATGCACCAATATACAGATAGATATGGATCTTCTGAAGTTAGTCTAAACTTAAGTATATCAACATGAAAAATATCAACTGCAAAAGTAAAAAAAAAAGTCATCCTAACATGCATTCTCAGAGACATAACCTCACAACATGAAAAACAAAACTCCTTTACTCTGCAGGGGGGAGCCTCCATCACTTCATGTGTGCTGATGTGGCCGACATAATCCCTGCTAATTATATATACTCTGAGACTGTACAGTCCCCCAGGAAGAGACATATTCCGTAACCCAGTGGATATTTGACCTCGCCCACCTGGTGACATTTGTTTCTTTATAACAAAGCATGTCAACAAAACATATAGACCAAAGCCACAATCAACTAAAACAAGTGCACCTATGCCCCTATCTGTCTATCACTCTATCAAAAAACAGCAATCATTTTAGATGAAATCTAAAAAGATCAAAGAAGAAAAAAGAAAATAAAGAAAAAACCTTTGACCCCTAACACTCCACACATCCCTTGCTAATTATATATACAAACTCCGGGGTTGAGCAACAGTGGTCTAAGGGCAAATTGCCAGTCCCTGCTGTAATGCAGTGTAGCATGCCAAGCTGCCATCAGGCTGAAAAAGCAGTTTGTAACAGCATTTATTCTTCTGAGCATTCACTCGTACAGACTGCAACAACATACACATACATATATCTGCCTCTGATGGAATGAATTACACTAGGAGGTTGGGGGTTGGCCTTAGTACATTAGTAATACATGCTAACACTACCTAACATGCATTTTAACTTTACAAATTAACCCTTCCTTTGGCACTACCATTAAACAAGACAGCTCAGATACTCACCACACACACACACACACACACACACACACACACACACACACACACACACACACACACACACACACACACACACACACACACACATACCTACACTAAATCTGTCCCCAAACCTAACTCTGACCCTAACCCTAAACACTCACAACCAGGAAATATTTGACATAATACTCGTTTAATAAACCAGACGTGAACAAAAATTCCTGCACTTCCAGGCATCATAGAAAGCAATGGTCAACCAAACAGTTAACACTCATATAAACATGTAGATTACATATATATATGTATGTATATATATTTCATACATCTATATATATATATATATATATATATATATATAATATATATATATATATATATATATATATCTATATATATATATATATATATATATATATATATATATATATATAGATATATGGGTCTACTTCATTTGGTCGAAAATAATTTCAGGCAGCACACTTCACTAAATGCTCATTTCACTGAAAGTTCATTTGGTCAAAGTTCATGTAGTCAAAAATGAAATATAGCCCCTGCCCCACTACAGTGCAACCCTGGAGTGAGAATATTAAGTAAGAGGGGTGGGGGGGTGTATCCCCCCAATGTGGGGGGTGTAGCCCCCCACATAATTGTAGTGTATTCACTGTTATATGAAGGTGTATCCATTAAAAAGATATTACTATATATATGTTTAGTAAAAACTATTTGCAAAATGGGGGAGCAACTCCTCACACACCACCCATTGTGGGGGGCTGTGCCTCCCACACCCCACCTTACTTAAGATTCTCACTCCAGGGTTGCACTGCAGTGGGGCAGGGGCTATATTTCCATTTTTGAGCAAATGTAATTTGACCAAATGAGCTTTCATGTTACTGCACCCCCCACACCCCCTGCAAATTAAATATACCAACTCCGAGAACACACTACAGTGTGGAAGATGGGAATCTTCCCATTCTGCAAAAGGGTTTCACTAATTCTTATAAACATATGCTGTTAGACCATAAAGAGAAAATGTGGACAGTGAATCTTGGGGCTATGTATAAACCAGGTTTGAATAAACACTGGTAATTCATTTTTTATATAATACTATTCCTAATATAGTGATGTACATAGGCATATCTTAAGAAGTAAGAATTTTTTATGTGTATATGTGTATGCATGCACATGCTTATAAATATATATAAGTATGTTCTTGTATTTGCATACACATGCATGTGTATATAAATATGTATATATGTGTATATTTGAAAGCACAATTATATTTGTGTTTTTTTTAAATATGTGCATTAATTTGTGAGTTGGAAAAGTATTTATAATATGAATTTTGATGCACATGTACTTATTAGTTATGTATTCATGCAGGTATGATTGTATTTAAGTATATATGTTCACTATCTGTTTGGAATTGGTGCAACTCTTGAAATAGGGGCATGTCTCTTTAAATGGAGTTTATTTAAATTAACAGGAAATCGCACACCTATGTATTGATGATGCTTTTACTGCAAACTGGTCTGTGATTGTCATGTTGGTTGGAAGCTGTTTCTACCATTTTACTTGCTTATTTATTGTTTTTTCAAGATATTTAATGAATTATACCTGAAACTTTGTTTTTGGAGTGCTGAAAGTTTTTATCTTTGTTGTATAAACAGCTCCGGAGCACTGTAGCGGTTCATGCACCTGTTTTTGAATTAATCTGGATATTAAAGGAGTGCTGATTGTAAAATATTGGACATTTTAGTGTTTGCTGTTTATTTATTGCCAAAAATATCAAGAAATCTTGGCTGAGTGTTTTTTGGCAACAAAACTACATTTGGAATAGTATGGCCTCAAACAACAGCCCACATGACTTTATTGGTTTCTATCAGGGGACAAGGATTTTTCAGCTTGCTCTGGTTATTCTATTGGGCAGTCTACAACCTTGGAGGTGAGTTGTTTTTTGATTTAGTGATTATGTTTAAAGACTTGACTGTTGTTTCTAAGAAATTTAGATGTGTTATATGGCATGTCAGGTTATTGAAAGCATATGGGAGGGCAGACTTGGCTCCTAGTGACCTTCATGTTTATGTTGAGCCTGGAATTGTTAAGGAGGATGAAAGTTTTTTGGCTAAATGGAGAAAGATTCAAACAACTGCCTCCAGGTTGCTTTTAGAACTGCTAACTGAATATTATGAGAAGTTGTTGCTCCCTTTCAAAGCTGAACTTGATGCTAAGTTGGATATATTACAGAATTTTGAATAACAGCAGGAGTATGTGGACATGTATTAGAATTATTTGGGTGAAATGAATTTATTTGAAAATGACATAAGGGCACGTAAGCTGAAGAAGTTTAACAGGGACTTGGGAGACTTATAAGGGAATGTTATGTTTACATGTAGAAGAAAGACAAGAGAGCTGTATGTTTTTCTGACACTGATAAGAAGTGTCAGATTTAAATGTAAATGTGTTCTTTCAATTTTAAAAACGGTGAATAATTTTAGTAACATGGAATCAAGTATGTCAGATGTTTCTTCAAATGTTTCTAACACTGATACCAAGCCAGATTTTGTTGATGCCTTGGATACTAATTTACCTGTTCAATTCCCTCATAAATAAAAGACCTAAGAATAAAGCAGGCCCTTTAGACGAGCTGATATAATGCATCGGGGGTGAAGTTGACAAAATATTCAGGAAGGCAATAGAAACCTGCACATGACTGAAAATTGGACTGCTACTCCTAATACAAATAGGAATGATTTGATTGTTAATTTGACGTCTTATGACTGTACACAGGGTGAAAGGTCAATGTTAAATAAAGGCTTGAATTGCATTCCTTCCTTTTATGTTTCACATTATGTGACGTTTATAGATGTTAAGCGGTTCTGTCGTATCTTGGATTTGAGGTATTATTATGCCACAAAGGAAGATCGGGGTTCAGCTAATGTGTTCAGGGTTAAAAAATCTAACTTTCAGCCACTATCTCACCTAAAAGTAAAACTTTTCGTTTGAGGAACAGGTTTTATGTGAATTGCATGTGAAACAAAATGTTAGTTTTAAGAATTATGGCAGTAACCAGGGGTGGCTCGTGCTATAGGACTGTGGGACTGCAGCCCCTCCACCTGTAAAATGGGTCCCCTACCTGTAAAAATCAATTAAATAAATTCCCCATTCCCCGAACATATTAAAATAAAAAACTTCTTGCATGTGTGCCTAGTTCCTGACTGCTGTGTTAGGCAGACCAGAACTCCAAGCACACATGGCTCAGGCATTCTGAGCTCCAGACTGCTCTGTTAGGTAGACCGATCAGGCTGCAGACCAGAACTCCAAGCATGCATGCTCAGGCATTCCGAGCTCCAGACTGCTCTGTTAGGCAGACCAATCGGGCTGCAGGATCGCTGGTCAGGATGGACTACAGAGGAGCTGGGCAGTTATGGAGGACCAATCGGATCGCTACAGAGGACGGACGTAGCGGAGTACAGAAACAGGTAGGGTGTTTATGAAGGAGTGTGTGTGTGTGTGTGTGTGTGTGTGTGTGTGTGTGTGTGTGTGTGTGTGTGTGTGTGTGTGTGTGTGTAATGCCCCAGCAGCTTCATGGGGGTGGGTAGAGAATAAGGCTTGAACTCTCTACCTTGGGCCCAAGTGACAACAGCCTGAATTCCCTACCCACCACCATTTGTAAAACATTTGCAGATTTTTGCCTCATATTTGTTCTGTTCCTCATAAAATCTGTGGTTTCTGTATGTTTGTTACTTTATGTAACACAGCCAGTAGTGCAGTGGTAGCAGGGTTGCCTGAGAGCTACAGGTTGTCTGGTTTTATTCTTGGCTGGGGTTCCTTCTGTGTGGAGTCTGCATGTCCTCCCTGTGTTTGTGTGGGCTTCCTCTGGTGTCCTCAGTGGGTATTTGTCCCTATTTTTTTGACTGTATTCCCCCATTATTGACTTTGTCCAGGTTTTTTGTGCCAAGGTTGAGAGCTATGGTGATAACTGAACTCACTGAATATGTTTGGGGGCTGTATTCCCCCATTATTGGCTTTGTTCAGGTGTTTTGTGCTAAGATGTCGACAGCTATGGTGAGAACTGAATTCACTAAATTGTAGCCATTTAAGTTTCAGTCTTCCTTTCTTTCATAAAAATAGATGATTTGGCATAGTGGTATGTAACTCTGGCTGTTTTGCACAGGGTCCTGGGTTCAATATTTGGCAGTGAAATGTACGGTGGTAACACAGCATTTTATTCTAGCAACTTTCCAACATTATACAAGCAATGTTTAAAATGTGTCCCCCCCCCCCCAAAATAAGTGTTGGCTTTTTCCAGATTTCTTGTACTGCAAATTTCAGTGATACAGCTGAGTGTCGAGTAGATTTTACAAGGAGCTGAGAGCTGCAGGGAAACAAATGTTTAGTGCTGCTTATGCTGAGTCTGCTTACATTGTGAATAGCACAACAGGTAGTGTACTTGCTTTTGATGCAGAATGCTGTGGGTTCTACTCCCACAGTAGGTAGATCTATTGCTGATACTGTACTCTGTTGTAAAGAGATGGATGCTGCAGTTTTCTTCGGCGAAGATACCTAGTAACTATGAAACTGTTATCAGTTTGTCATCCATTCCCTATTGTGATAAAACTAGCATTAGCATTTTTTTAATGCAACATAGGCAATTTATTTCTCATGGGCAACAGGCACTTTATTTGTAGATGAAACAATGACATATAAAATTGTTTGCTAGCAGTAACCTCTTCATTAGATAACAGATTTCTTTAATGTGGAATTATTTAGATGACTTTTACTTCTTCAGAGATCGTGCATATTTACTGTTACTGGTGGACTGTAGAAGTTTGAGTAGACTTTTATGATGGAAATGTTCTGAACTGGGCAGTTTTGTCATTATTGGTGCATGCATTTTGTTCCATTGTTTACTGGAAAAATGTTCAAAATTATAAATTTAAAATGCCCTCTTAACAACAGTACTGTATTGTACAAGGAATATAATTCAATACAGTCAGGAAGGTGTATCAAAGAGCATGTGTATGTTTCGTGTTCATGGGGCCTATGATTTGAAAACAGCCCAAAATTAATCTTTATCTGTCACTGGCAAAATGTATTTTCTTTGAATGTGGGTTTTAATGCTGTTTCAATGAATGTGAGTTTCAAGGGCGGAGAAGTTTTAATGCTAAGTCTGTTTTCATTGCGAGACTGCATTGCTTTGTTTAGCAGATATTTATCAGGGTTTATGCTGTAAAATATAAAATAAAAGTTTCAAATGAAATCCATATCATCACATAAGTAAAGCAGTATGCACATTACAGTGTCTATGGAAAATGGGGCGAAATAACCAAGGAATGGGACATTGGAATGGCTGCAGGGGGGACACTCCATTTGGCCATGATTTTGTGAGGAAGGGAAGGGAAGCAAACTCAGACAGCTCCGGCTGAACTATACCTCTCAACTGTCCAGAATTTTGCAGAATGAATAGATTTTTGCTTCTTATTTTTTGTTTGTTCTTCATAAAATTTGTGGTTTTCTGCCAAATCATTTAGGAATGAAGTCACTAAATAATGGCAGACATTTGCGTTTCAGATTTCATACCTTTCAAAAATTCATACTAATGCAAGACCTACTGTTATTCTATTATCTTTCTAAGTTTATAAGAGCAATATTTAAAAATTGTCTTTATTTTTGGGCCTGTGACCCACTTCTATGTATGGCTTTATCCAGATTTCTTGCTCTGAGGTTGAGAGGTATGAGTGTCAGAGCCATCACCGTCAACCAGAGACATTTCAAACTGTGACCTACTTGTTGCACTCCACTCCCCACTGTAGTGGCTCTGGATGTGTCCAAGCAAGGCAAGGAGCAGTTATGCAGTGTAAGTGTGCAGAGTATTCCCCCATCCAAGGTAGTCCACAAGTATGACTGTGGCTTTTCATCTGTCCTTGATTTTACAGAATGTTCTGGTTTTCTGTCATATTTGTATACTGTTGATTTATGCTTCTTATTATTCAGAAAATGCATGCTGTTGCAGTGCCCTGTTGCTCTCTATTAAACTAGCAATGCTTTAATGATCATCAGGTAAGCTTGTCAGAGATTGTAAGATGCAAGTAAGCTTTAATAAGCATACTATTAAAGAATTACCAACATTGAAAGCCTTTTCATTGTTGCCATGCAGAGAATATTTACATAACTAGATAACGTATAAGCCTTGAGTATTGAAATGCATATGACAGTATTTGTAATGAAGGACAGAATTACAGTATTTTCAGAAGCTCATTACATTTGTTGGAGACTTGCAGTTATCTTTGCTGGCTTTACCCGTAAACTAAACAGAATGCCAATCTATCATGTGTGGTCCATAACTTGTGCAGTAATCCTTTCAGCAATTTATCTTGAGCATGTTTCTTGTTCACTGCTCATTTTTTACTTTGATCATGTGTTCTCCATGAAACAAGTAGATAGTTGTCGTCAGGCAGCAGATCTTTTTTGGATAAGAAACATTTTTACAAGTGGGGGTATCATAGAGATTGCTACTTTCAGCATGTTACGTGGTAATTTTATAAAGCTAAATATAAATTATAATTAGAACTGCAGTGTAAGGAGAAGTGGTTTGAGCTGAGTGCTGCTTCTTTTTTATACTTGATTTTAACTGGCATTACAGTAATGTATTTAAAAAGCAATTCATTTTTTCATGCCTCACAACCTTTGTGTTTCCATCTAGATATTAAGTTGTCATGTAGCCACTGCATTGAAATATTTTTTCTTCTACACTTCATTTTGTCTTGATTGGACTCTCGTAATGACGGTTTGGCACCCAGGGCAGCTTATTTAATTAAAGTTCCAGTTGTTGTGGTTTTCAGCATAGCTCCACCCCTTCCCATTGGCCCCACCCATTCAGCTGTCTCCTGCAGACCCCCTTTAATTTGAAGTCACCAGCCACTACTGGCAGTAACCTGAATAAATATGAGAAAGAAGCCCTTAAAAAGTTGAGAAATAATGCTATTTGAGTCATTACTTCAGCTGATAAAGGTTGGAGTGGTGGTGGTGCTCTGGGATTCTCCCAGTTATGAGACTAAGGTTAGGTGACAGTGTAATGACAGAATATTTTATTTTAAGTTACCTCTGGACCCCATGTTACAATTTAAAAAAAAAAATTATTGATGATTTTCTTATGGAATCTAGTAAGAAGGGCTTGATTGTTGAGCAGTTGGAGGGTGAATTAAAGGTGCATAACCCTAAACAGCAATATTTCTACATCTTCCCCAAGATACGCAAGACTATGGTAAACACGCCCAGTAGACCCATAGTCTTCAGTCTGGGTTCATTGACAGAACCACCACCTATGTATTTGGGTCTATATTGAAGCCTTTATTGGGTTTATTAAGAGTGCGTCTTAAGGATTCTACTGAGCTCTGCAAAATTGTTAAGGATGTTCAGGTTTGTAATAGTCCCTTCATGGATACATATTATGTACAGTCCTTATATACATGTATACCCCATGAGGGTGGTCTTGCAGCAGTTAAATACTGGTTACAGATATCACATGTATACTGTCTTGAAAAGATTGAGCTTATATTAAAGCTGATTAGACTGGTATTAGAAAGTAATGTGTTTTATTTTGGCAATGAGTCATCATCATCTTTCGGCTTTTCCCGTTAGGGGTCGTCACACTGGATAATCTGTTTCCATTTCTTCCTGTCCACTGCATTTTGCTCTATCACACCAACCACCTGCATGTCCTCTCTCACCACATCCATAAACCTCATCTTAGGCCTTCCTCTTTTCCTATTGCCTGGTAGCTTCATCCTTAGCATCTTTTTCCCAGTATACTCTGCATCCCTCCAAACTGTTCTGTTGATGTTGCAGAAGAGGTTTAAAACTTTAGACCAAGTATTTCTGATGCCGTTTGACTTGCTGATATGTAGTAAATCTGTTAGTACTGGGTTGGAGGATGGCTGGTATGCCATGCCAGACACGGGTCACTTCTTAACAGTCTGTATGATATGGAGAATAGTGGCAGGGTTTTGAGTCGGTCGATGTAGGACATATTGTTTAGGCTTTATATCCTTTTAGTAAGGTATTACTGTGGGCATACCAGTTGCTCCATGTGTCTAGAGAGATACATGCCAAAGGGGTAATTTATATTCGGTGACTGGCCTAATGAGGGCTGAGCAAAGGAGATAATTATGTCCATAGATCTAGACACAAATCATTTGTTTAGAAGCTATGTAATATAAAATTACCTTCTTTGCTGAAAAGATTTCAAGCCTATATAAACTAAAGCACTGATCGTGACTCCTTTCTGAGTGAGGAAAGTAAACCTATATTTTTGTCTGTGACTGATAGAGCTGCTTTCTGTTTTACATACTCCATTTTTTTCTGTTTTAAGAAATCTGCTTGGCCTGGAGTTTTTGTTCTACGTGAGAGGTAGACACTTAAATTATCTAGGCTGTACATTTCACATTTTTTTTCACTTGTTGATTGTCTCTTGAGTGATACTTAAAATACAAGGTAAAATTATGTCCCTTTGTCTTTTGTTGAAAAGATTTCAAGCCTGCATAACTAAAGGACAGTTGGTGATTCCCTGTTAGTGTTTCTACCCACTTTCCCCTTTGTTGATGTGCTTTTTAAACCTGGTGATTTTAAGCTGTCCACTCCTACTGTAAATTGAGCTTAACAAGCTCCTCTCTTTCTACACTGCTGTTAATAATATTGTATTATTTATCTGAATTTTTCTTTGTGCTTGTTTTGAAAAAGTGCATTTTGCCCCTCATTGTCTGTTCTGCTGATTTACTTGATCTGAATTCATTTTCAAGCTAGCTGTTGAATAAAGTAGTGTATTCTCATTCTAGCAAGCACTTGTTTTTACATAAAGAGGTCAGTGGATTTTCCATCTAGTGTACTGGGAGGAAGCCTGGTCTGTTTGGGTTGGGAAATACTTGAGATTTCTGCATCAAGAAAATAAGTATATTTTGTGTCTCTCTTGTACTTTTTAAATTGCATTGTATCTGATCAGTGCCCTTTTTTCTTTTTTTTTTTTTTTATTACGACTGCATATTTTCGGCACTTGTTTTAAACTGTATTTTCAGCCTAGGTAGCAGATCTATATTCCGACCTGCTGAATCTAGTCTATTGTTGTTACATGTGAGCACTAAACCAGCCATCTTATATTAAGAAATGCTGTACTGTCCCCTTGTGGCAAAAGTGTGGATCCAGCCTTGTCTGAGCTGTGGAGTACTGGAGGAAGGTTCATTGTGTACTTTCATAGGTTCATAGGTGTGTACTAGGCTAATACTAGCCCATAGAAGTGCCCTGGCATTGTGCCACCCAATGTTAGTTCCCAGTTCCTCTATCAAGTAGAGCTACTGCAGTGATCCCCGGGGTAAACTTTCTATTTCCATCCACTCATCAAGATTTCTCTTGAAGAGGGCCAGTGAGGTACTCTGCTTGACATGTATGGGAAGTCTATTCCAGGGCATGGGCAGTCTCTGGGTTATAAACCTGTCCCTCCAGCATGTTCTATTGATTCTGGAAATGAGGTTGAGGTCTCTGGAGCATATGGTGTGGAGGGATTTGGTTTTCTTTAGACGTAGCATTTCTAACCGAGCTGGGTTCATTCCTAACCAACCCTGTGACACCACCAAGTTGCTACTTGATTTTAAACTTCTTGTAAAAAAATTAAACCTGAATTTAATATTTCAAGGTGAAGGTAACCTTATCAGTGTGTCCACTCTGGAAAAAAAAGAGTGAATTCATCCCCCCACACCCCCAGTTAAAACATTTTGAACAGCTGGTTGAAAGGGAAATCCACTCCAATTTCTCTAATTTTAAGAGACATAAATGTAATCTTAACTTTCAAGAACATAGGATTTTAAACCAGCTTAGGGGTGACAAATACTAGGGTTATGAAACCCGACAAGGGTGGGGGAACTGTTCTAATGGATTTAATTTAATTTATTTATTGCATTTGTTTACTGGGAAAGTCCACTGGGCCTGAGAAGAGCCCATTTTCAGTGGAGGCCCGGGGAGAAAAGCTCCATATATAGTTACATAGACATATAGTTACAAACAGATAAAGTATTAACACATTGTATACAGTATATAATGCAGTAGTATTGCTTACTTAAAGCACTGTACTATACTATAAAGCACTATATAATTATACAAACAAATGTTAGAATACATAGAATCATCTGAAGAATTGAAGTAGAGTTATTTTTACTTAGGTGCATGTGAAAGTGAAAAAGTGTATGAGAGTAAGTGAGATGTAAGTAGAGATATAGTTGATCGTAGTACAGAGAAAAAGAGAGATTGAGGCAGAAGGGTTAAAGTGGGGAAAGCAGAGGCTAAGGTGACAGCAGAAGGAGTAGATTTGAAAGGAAAATGTGGGGTGAGCTAGTTATACACCGGGAACGAGTAAGTATTCTGAGAAAGGCTAGGTTAAGGGGTGGACTATAGGGGTGCAGGTGCTTATCCTTGTGAGGAGAGATGCAGTTTAAGGGATTTTTTTAAAACTGGTATGATTGCTGATTGCTGTGAGAGAGGCAGGGAAGTTGTTCCATACTTTGGAGACAACATAAGAGTATTGCATTTGTCCGGCTGAGAGCTTAGGCATATCAATATGCAACAGCATTTTATTTTCAGATCTTAGGACTCGTTTTGGTTGGTATGCACTCAGAATGTGGGAGAAGGCTGGGCAGGCTGCTGGATTGTGGATAAGTTTATGGGCAATAATTATTTGGGCATAAGTGAGTTGATGAGGGAGCTCCAGCCAATTTAGTTGGTGTAGTGAGGAGCAGTGGTGGGTGGAGTATTTTGCATTTGTGGCAAATTTTGCAATTTTGTTATAGCATGAGTTCAGTTTTAGTTTTAGGGAAGACTAGATGTTGGTGAGGATGGGGGCTCCATATAAAAGAGTTTGAAGTAGAAAAGATAAGGGAAGGAACTTTTTTGCTGAGTTAGAGGGAATAGTTGTGCCTGTAAAGGGCTCCCAGTTTTGATTAGTTTTTTTTTTGTTATGTTACTGTGGATATGGAGGTCAAAGGTTAAGTTATCAGCAATGATGACACCAAGTAATTTGGTCCTAGGAACGACATCTATAATAGTACTGTTTTGTGACTGGATAAAGTGTTTCAATTTGTCAATTTGACTGGATTTTTTGGGGGCAAATATTAGGAGTTTAGTTTTATTGGGATTAAGTGCGAGATGGTTTTATGACATCCAGGATTCAGTTATGATGAATGCTTTTTGGGTATGTTGTAGTACAGAGGCAGATTTAGAGGAGCAAATTATTGCTGAGTCATCTGCTTATTGGATGACGGTACTGTGGGTGAGAGAATTGTGGAAGTCATTAATAAATATACTGAAAAGAAGGATACCCAGTATAGAACCCTGGGGTACTCCAGTATTGGTATTGATAATGGAGGAGGGGGAGTGCTGCCAGATACATGATTGTTGTCTATTACTGAGGTTTTGAAACCATTGAAGGGTAGGTGGAGAGATGTCAAGGTTGGAGTGTTTAGTGAGTAGAAGGATATGGGAGATTGCATTGAATGCTTTTGACAGATCAAGAAACAGTGCAGAGATGATAGATCATCCTGAGCTCTGTTTACTGTGTCTAGGAAAGAAATGAAGGCTGTGTAGATGCTGTGTCCTGGCATAAAGTCATGTTGAGTGGAGGAAAGCGGATGATGTTTAGTTAGTTAAGGGTTGGGAGGGTGGCCTAATGGATAAGGTGTTTGCCTTACAAACGCAAGGTGCAGGGTTTGAGTCTCACAAAGGATAATTGGCTAGGCTTAAAATGGCTCGCAAGGGCAGTCAGCTTAGTACTAACCTATGAACCTATAGATGGTTGAGGATCTGAATGTGAATGCACTTATTTTAGATATGGGGGAAAGAATGGCAATAGGTCGGAAGTTTGAAATTTTAGAGTTGTGTCCTCCTTTATGTAGTGGGAGGACATCAGCCTTTTTCCAGATGCCTGGAATGAGAGATTCGTGAATGGACCTATTGATAAGAATACTGACAGGATATGCTATGGAGGAGGCTGATAGTTGTAATTATTCTGCGGGTAGGTTATCTGGTGCATTTGTGCATGGTTTAAGTTTCTGAAGAAGCTTTAGAATAGTAGAGGTAGATATGGGAGAGAGTGTGAAACTGGCTATTATGTTAGGTGGAGTTTGTATGAGTGTAGGGTTGAATGGATCTTTGTTGATGGGTGAGAACGTAGAAGTAAGTTTAGCAATGGTGTCTATGAAATGAGAGTTGAAGAGCGAGGCTAGTTTGGTGGGAGTATTTTCTGGTTTTCAGCATGGATTATGGTTAGTTCCTGGATGTAGTAGGCAGTTGATTGCTCCCCAAAATTTATTGGGGTTATGTATGTGTTGGTTCTAGAGGGTATGAAAGTATTCTTTTTTGTTTTTAAGTACTGATCGTTTGGCTTGGTTGCAAAGTTATTTATATTTTTGGAGATTGGAATGTGTTTTGTTTTTTAGCCAGATGTTCCAGGCTTTATCCCTGGAAGACATGACTTGATTTGTGGACTTGGTAAGCCATTTAGCATGTTTAGCCTTGACTCTTTTTTTTAGTCAGAGAGGGGCAAGCCTATTTAGGACACTGAGAAAAGTGGAGATGAAGAAATCCACGGCTTCATTGAGTGGGGGGACTTTTAATGGGTTCCAGTTAGTATTATGTAAGAACTGGAATACTGAAACGGGTAACTGCAAAAACAGGAATGCAGGCAAGAGGGCTTGAGGCACGCACACAGTAGTAGTTTCCAAAGTTCATTCTTCAGACTTTGCTTCAAACAAATGATAAAAGCAATAAAAAACAGTAACCATAAAGCACTTTTCGTCTCACCCCTTAGTGAGACTTCATCAGACAGTTGCAATAAGAATGTTTCAAACAGTAAATACAAATTCAAACCACATCAACTTCCTCCAAGCAAAAGACTAACCCGCCCCAAGGTAAGCAGGAAAGAACAATTAACCCATTGTATGCTTCTTTAAAAATCCAGCTTCTTGTAAAACAAGTATGTATGCAGTAAATATATTTGTATATGTGTAAATATAAATATAAAACTGCTGAAACGTTATGTAAAAAAAATATAAATATAGTTCATCTGTTCGAAAACACTCTTAAAAGACCTTTTAAAAGTATATTCAGAAATATTTAAAAACCATGTTAACATTAAAACCAATAGTTAAGATAACAGTAAAAAGTGAGAAGTCAAGAATGAAGTGTAAAATTGAAAACAGTATAAAATAAAATAATTTACCACTGTGTGAAAAAGTATTAAAATCTTACATAGCTTTCAGTAGTAGTTAATAATGACAGTTCTAAAAAGTAGGATGAAGAAATGTATAAGAAAACACTTATATTAGCCCCATGTTGTCTGAATTTAAAACCATCAAGCTAAAAAGCTGTAAAGTCTGGAGCAGCGAAAACAATCCTGTAAAGGGCGTTCGGTGAATATGATAAAAGGTGGAGTAAGAGTGTACACATTCACATAAACAGCTCTAAATGCAGATACATACATGTATAGATAACTAAGTGAATGTGAAAAAACATGTGTATGTATGTTTAACATACCCCGTTTAAGCAAAAATGTGAAACCTTTCTTGCAGGCTGAATAAGGTATATATTCACCTCATTAAACTCTTTAGTTTAAGGATGCAAGATATGGAATAAACTTCATTCAGTCCTGGCGGGTAGCAGGCCCTAGTACGAAGTTGCCATATTAATTCCAGTTTTTCTAGGAATCATGAACTAGGGCCACCCCTTCCATCACTTGTAACCTGGTCAATCACTCTAAATTTAAAAGAGTGTAATGGGAAAGCACTCACATGTCTAGCCAGAGCATTTTCCTGCTTTGATGTTCTAATGCTGTAAAGGTGTTCGTAAACCCTTTCTGATGCTGTAAAGGTGTTCGTAAACCCTTTCTTTTAGTTTCCTGTCCGACTTCCCAATATAAAAAGCTGGGCAGGCTTGACATTGGGCCAAATAGACTATACTTTTAGTATTACAGTCAAATTTTCCCTTTGACGCATAGGGCACTCCTCTGATCGAGAAGTTGACCCCAGTCTCCATGAAGAGTCATTGGGGGCACATGCTACACTTTATATCATCCCTTTCCTCTTGCTTCCTAAACTGTCTTCCTTCCTAGTCTGTAATAAGGTTTTTAAATTCCTACCACATCTAAAAACTACTCTGGGGAGGGTCCTTCAATTTAGCATATAAATTGTGGTCAAGGACAATTAAATCCCAGTTCTTATTAATGATGTCTTTGATATCATAACTATTGCTACTAAAAGTAGTAATAAAAGTGAACCCTACTAAAGGAGCATCATCATGAACCATCCGAACTTGGTTGATTTCCATTTGTTCCTCATTAATTTTAACCCCCAGTATAGGTTGGTACATGCCCCTATGCCTCTTGTTTTGTACTTCTCTTACCAGTTCCCTAACCATAGGTAGAGGGTATCCCCTCTTGACAAACATGTCCTGAAGTTGATTACATTCTATTAAAAAGTCCTCTTGTGTGGAAACCATCCGAGCTGCTCGTACCAGTTGGCCTTTTACCACTGAAGGCTTTTGAAATAGTGAATGACAACTGTCAAAATGTAAAAAAGCATTCAAGTAGGTATCTTTCCTGAAAATATGAGCTGTATAGCAACCATTAATTATTAATTAATTATTACTGCATACATACTTGTTTTACAAGAAGCTGGATTTTTAAAGAAGCATACAATTGGTTAATTGTTCTTTCCTGCTTACCTTGGGGCAGGTTTGTCTTTTGCTTGGAGGAAGTTGATGTGGTTTGAATTTGTATTTTCTGTTTGAAACATTCTTGTTGCAACTGTCTGATGAAGTCTCTCTAAGGGGTGAGATGGTTACTGTTTTTTATTGTTTTTATCATTTGTTTGAAGCAAAGTCTGAAAAATAAACTTTGGAAACTACTACTGTGTGTGTGCCTCAAGCCCTCTTGCCTGCATTCCTGTTTTTGCAGTATTATGTAAGAATTCATTAAATGTATGTGGACAGAAATGGGATAAATCTCGGCTATGCCTATATTGGTGGGTATTTGGTAAAGAGGAGGGTTTGCATATTATGTGTGCTGGAGACTGGTCGCTGATATTATCTGGGAGTGTAACAGAGGTGGTAACTTTGCTAGGGTCAGAAACCATGACCCAGTCCAGGATAGAACTTTTGATGTTCTGTGTATCAGGTCTAGTAATGTCTGAAATTAGTTGAGTGTAGGTATGAAGGTTAATATTAGAGGAAGAGTTGTTGGTGGAGAAGTTTAGCCAATTAATATTAACATCGCCTAGGATGATTGTTTCATTTTTTTATGTTGTTAGTAGTCCATGCAAGAATGGGAACATTATTGCCTGGGGAATATATATGACTATGATGCAGATATTTTTATTGTCATTTAGCTTTAGAAAGGTAATTAGTAACTCTGCGGTGGAAAAAGGGGGTATGGGCTTTGGGTATGGGATTACTGTGAATGCACTAGGATAAAGTAAGGCGATGCCCCTGCCTTTTTTGTGGAGTCAATCTGTTCTAAGGCATGAATAGTTAGGGGGAAGAAATTCTGAGTCCTTTATATATATATATATATATATATATATATATATATATATATATATATATATATATATATATATATATATATATATATGGTTTTAGCCAGGTGTCGATTATGGCTGTTAAGTCAAGTTTATGTTGTGCTAACCAGGCTTGTAGAGGGGCCAGGGTCGGAGTATATGTCTCCACATAGGATTAGGCTAGGATGAGAGGGAGTAGTGTAGGGACAGTATTTATTTTTTCTAAAGTAGTTGTGGTTGAGATTATATGGAAGAATGTGTTGTGGAGAGAGAATAATTATTTTTTCTGTAAAATTAAGTCTGTGGCATACAGAGTAGAGCAGATCTCAGAATAACTGGAGTGGGTGGCATAGTAGGAGGTTGTAGTAGATGTGGGTTTGGGAGATAAATGGGTTCTGTGAAGTGTGAGTGTTAGAATGAGAGTAAGATAAGTAGTAAGAGCAAGTAAAAATGTGTTGTATTTGGCATTGTGGTGGAGAGTGGAGTGTGGTGGGTGAATGTAAGAGGAGTAGATACTGCAGTAGAGTTTATTTGTAAATGGAGTGTGTGAGCACAAGAAGAGTGGTTATGGCAGTAGGTTGTATTTGTGAATGGAGTGTGTGTGGGAGTTTTGAGTAATGCAGTTGGAGTAGTGGTTGAGTGTAGTGTGGTGTAGGTCTGAGGATTAGCATAGATGTAAGTAAAGGGGTGGAGATGGGGATAGAGATATGGAGTTAGGGAAAGTAGGGAGGGTGGAGTAAGTAGAATATTGGAGTGTGGGAATGGATGGGGTTTGATGGGGAGGGTCTGGATTGGTGGATGGGTGAGGAGGTGTGTTTAGGGTAAGATGAAATGTAATTGATGTGGGGGTAGGTGGCTTATGAAGGTAAAATGCTGGAAATCCTTAGGGACACCAGCACCTACATTAGAGTCTTAAAATGAAATTAACTTTGCTTTTAAGAAAATAGACCTTCCCCTTAATGAAATGCTTATGGAGGGGCTTATTGAGCTAATTACCTTCAAGTATCTGGCTGTACCAAAACCCAGGATTCCAACTATTTTCGGTATCCCAAGATTCATAAAGACCAACTAGATCCCCCGCTTAGGCCTATTGTGGCCCTGGAGGGTTCAAAAACAGCACCACTGGCAATGTTTTTGGATAGTAAACATAAAACCATATGGGGTACCAAAACTGTTGTATTTAAAGATTCTTGGGAATTTCTTAAAGATAGTGACACCAGTAGCTCTTTTGAGTCAGTTATTTTTGTAACTATAGACATTAAAGATTTATTTTCTGTTATACCCCACTCTATGTGTTTGGAGTGGTTGGAATTAGCACTGACAGAAAAGGTTTCTATTTTAGCTGACAACCTTCATGTGTTATTACACGTGTTACAGTTGGTACTAAACGATTTCATTTATTTTTGCGGTCAGTTTTTCCATCCAATCAAGGGTGTGGCCGTGTGCGCAAATTGTTCCCCCACCTATGCCAACGTAGTTTTGGCATAGTAGGAGAAAATTTTCATTCTGCATTCTGAGTTTAGGGGATGTTGGTCACACTATAAAGTATTCTTGGATGATATTTGTCTATTTTGGACAGATACAGAAAGCAGAATTTCTTGAATATAGTGAAACTGTTACAAATTTTTTGTATTTCACTAGTTCTGTCAATCATGATAGGATGAACTTTTTAGATGTGATAGATGTTCCTACAGCAATAAAATCCAAGGTTTTCCATAAGGAAACCTTTACAAACTCATATTTACATTTTTATAATGCCCACTTTATTTTCAGAAAAAGAACATTTATAGAGGACAACTTATTAGGGCAAGTAGGATGACATCCCTGGATTCTGATTTTGACAGCAAGGTGGATTTTTTAGAAAAGTTATTTAGGGACAGACGCTATCCCCCTTCACTACTGAAAGAGATTAATATTGACATAAAGCATTTAAGGAAGACAAAACATGGTCCCCTTCTTGGTACTGGCTTGACACAGAGTATAAATAATACCAAGAATGACATTGGCAACGACCAAGATACATCAAGGAAAGATTCTAAGTTGGTGGATGAAATTATTAGGAAGAAATGGTACAGGTTGGTGCAAGGTACTTACTGACCTGCCCCATTTTGAAAATTACCTCATGAAAATGATTTACAAAAAAGGAAGAAATTTGAAAGAACTTTTTGAGGGAGTTAAAACACCCACTAAAGAGAATATTAAAAGATCAGGCACTTTTAAATGCAGTGCCTGTTCACAATGTCCTTACATTTTGAACACTGGCTCTGTAAACCTGGAGTGCAGGGGAAGAGAAAAAAGTGGACAGTTTTTTTTTTTTCAAATTGTAACACAACTGGGTTTTTTTATTTATTTACATGTGGTGCCTGCTTCAGCCTTCTATGTAGGCAAAAACAAGCGGAAATTCAAAAGACATATATACAAACACATGTATGATATTAGGGCTAACAATGAAAGAATGCCTTGTATAAACACACACTATCTTGTAGTGGTGCAAAATTTCTATTTTTTGTTCTTGAGAAAGTTTCTGAAAATGTCCAGGGTTATCCTTGGAAAACCCGCTTGGAATATAGAGAGTTGTTCTGGCAGGTCGCCCTGGATGCTAGTAGACCCCTCGGACTCAATGAGAATATCTCCATTTCCCCCTTCTGAAATTACAGGTGGCAAAATTATAATAAACAACAATCCAGAAGTTTTCTTTTTTATATCAAAAGAATTTTTGTGTCTACTTTTTGTTTGTTTATGTAAAGCATATACAAAAGTATGTAATTTTGTTGATAGATGGTTAAATTACCCTAAGTATAAGAGACATTAGGTTTCATTTTACTATGGTTTTATGGTTTTACAATTATTTCTGTATGTGTAGTTTGTCTTTTGGTCACCAGATGGAGACAATCCTGTATTTTGTCAGCATCTTAAACTGTTTTTATGATTTTACAACATATTTTTTTACTGTTTGTTTTACTTGTATTTTTCCAATAGTTTTTTAATTGCATTTAAATTCAAATGTAGTCTGTTGACTAAGGATTTTAGATGTTAGACACAATTCTGTGCTGATGTTATAGAATGTGTTGGGAGTGGACCACTCTGAATGGTTTTTAGCTATAGTGTTTTGAGTATATGATGATGTGAATTCAAAAACTCATCACTGGTATAAGTTGGCTGTTTTTTTCTGTGTTTTCCTATGTTAATTCATCTGTTGAAGTCTGTGGATGAAAACATTTATCTGAGCGTTTATGGGAAAATAAAAGTTGCATTTAAGTATTTTCGGGCATGTTTGGAGCGTGGTTCTTCGTGCCCTTCTGAACTGTTTAGATTCAATCTAAAACAAGACCTAGAAGACTCGCTTAGTGTTCTCTTTAACCATAGCCTAAGAACTGGATTTGTTCCAGCAGAGTGAAGAACAACAGCAGTAATCCCCTTACACAAAAGGGGGCCATCAACAGACCCTAAGAACTATAGACCCATAAGTCTAACTAGTTTCATCTCCAAGGCCATGGAAAGAATCATTATGGACCTTATCAACAAGGACATAGACACCCTTCAACCTCTAGAAACAACCTAATTTGGCTTCATTAAGGGTAGATCATGCTTACTAAACCTGGTGGACTTCTTTGAGAAAGTCACCAAAGCCCTGGATGAAGGTAAGACAGTGCAAACCCTCCATCTTGACCTAACTAAGGCTTTTGACACAATCTCCCACTCAGGTATCATTAAAAAACACTCTGTCAGTTATAGATTAATCCTTATGTCAATAATGGGTAGCCAATTGGCTCACCAACAGAACACATACTGTCAAAGTTGGTGACTCCATCTCTACTAGTAGATGCATTGTGACACCCCTCCTCTATGACAGTAATCAAGGCGCCTCCGTCTTCACACTGACACCAGTGAAGGATGCTCACTTGGAACAAAAATAGATACACACAGTATTTCCAGATGCAGCTCTCTGCACCAAGTACTATTTCCCTTAAGAGCAGTCAGGAAACACCCTCAGTCTGGGGGCTGACTTTCCCTCTCTGTCTCTCTCTCCAGGCCCCCAGTAAGACTCCCCACTGACACAACTGTAGAGTTGAGTCCTCAGGCGAGTGTTCCAAGCCAATTTCTCCACCACCCTCTCTTTGAAACCACTGATGTGTGTCCCTGCTCCAAGTAGCTGCCACACACACAGTCTTTGAGATGTAATTACACACACACACACACACACACACACACACACACACACACACACACACACACACACACACACCTGGGAAAGGCTGGCATAGATTTACCAGTTTTGCCCAGACTATAAGGTAGCTCCATCACCACCAATTTTATTTATTCAATTTTATTGAGTAAAATTAATACTAATACAAATGGTAGTGTTTGATCAATGCAACAAGGCTCTCAGGAAAAGTGCAGTGTCACCAAATAAATATAAGTACTCTCAAAGGTTAAAATGTTTAAGCATGTGATAAATACTGTGATCTGTAGTGTGCAAGAGGAGTTAGGTAGGGTTCAAATCTCACTGCAGGCCGATTGGTGTGTGTGTGTGTGTGTGTGTGTGTGTGTGTGTGTGTGTGTGTGTGTGTGTGTGTGTGTGTACATGTAGCCGCCTGTAAAACAACTGAGAATCTCTCATTGACTATGAAACTGCAATAGTTCTGCATTTTTTGTCACTCTAAAGGGTGCAATATTTGTCAGGATAGAAGGAGATGGTCAAAAGACCACAGTGCGTTGCCAGGGATGGTCTGCACTTCTCTCCTCTAGGCTTTCAAATATTAGCTAAAACATTGCCATCCCCCATAGGGCCTTTTTTAGCCAATGCCAAACTGAAAGCACTTCTGATATTGCAAATCAAAACAAGAAAATGTAAAGGTATTGCTGCAAAGTGCTAAGAGTTTAAACAAAAAAACTCCACTTCCTAGAAGCTCTCTTTATCCTAGAGAATGCTGATGTCTGTGAGGTCACTGAGACATGGTTTAAAGCAGCGGAGAGCACACCAGCAGTGCAAGGTTATCATGCCTTCCACACATTTAGGCCAGCTACTTCACAGGCAGGGACTAAAGGTGGAGGTGTCTCTATTTACATTAAAAATAAATATACTTCAAGGCTGGTCAAACAGGACAATGCACTTGAGCTGCTCCATGTTCAAATCACCATAGGTAAAATCCAGTACCACTTCCTTGCAAGCTATAGGTCCCCCTCGATGACCTAGGAAATACATATCATGCATTTAAACTTATTAGAAACACTAACCATCCAACACAATACCATATTCATGGGTGACTTTAATTACCCCACTATTAACTGGGAATTCTATATGACACCAAACATACATGCACAGAAATTCCTGGGATTTTGTAAACACAAACTCCCTGGATCAGATAGTCAACACACCAACCAGGGGTGCATCCATACTGGATCAGGTCCTCACTAACTTGGGAGACTGCTTCACACCCCCTACTGTAATGCCTTCCCTGGTAATTCAGACCGCAAAATGGTCTCCTTTGAAGTAAAAATAAAACCTGGACCCCCCAGCTAAACCTGGAATATTCAGGAACTATTGTAGAAAACAAACTTCAGACTCTCCACGTTTAAAATATAAGATAGCGATTTATTAGGTACATAGGTAAGCGCTTTCGCGTATCTCCAGATACACTTCTTCAGACCATATAAAGCACAATGAAACCAGGGAATATATAGCAAGATCCAAACTATCATTCAATTAGTTAATTTAGCAGTTATACAATTACACAATTAAATTTATTAAAGAAAAAGGAATGCATTTAAAACCTCTGGCTGTGTTATTATTGCAATATTATTAAAAAAGCTCTCGAAACTAAACTCTCTCATAAATAATGTTTTAAAAACATTAATAAATAAATAGATAGATGAATAAATATGTAAACTATACTCATTTTAACTTATATCATGTAAACAGTCTCAAAACTTAATATAACAAAAAATAAAAATAAAAAATATATATACTGAATCTGACAATATATCTACTCTGTTGTTATAAAACTCTAATATGAAGATGACTAACACATCTATTTCTAATGCAATACTATAAATATAAATGAATAAAATGGAGATGCATAAAGATGTATAAAAAATACATTCTTAACATACCTATTATATGCATCAAAATTAATTCCATAGATAAGAACATTATTTATATAAAAATAAAGGCTTTTTAAAGATTTTTTAAAACTTAATTATAATAAACATTAAATATATATATATATATATATATATATATTAAAATCAACTATAGTTATATTAAATAATAATACATTTATCTAGAAAATGCAAATTAAATAATTTTCATAAATATTATAAGGATGAATGTATTATGTAAAACTTATCAAAAAATAACTAAAAACATTAACTTTATTAAGAAACTAATTTTATAAGAGACAATTATCGTATAGGACTATCTACGTGTATTAAGAAATGACCTTATAGTAACATAATTATTTAAACCTGGAGGATGATGTCCCTTAAGTCTAAGTATCCATTTCAGTTCTTTTAATTCTAAAGAGTTTATATAGTCTCCACCTCTAGCATTGTGTTCGACTATCTGTAGAACTCTGAACACAAAAGAATGCGATGGATTAGCTAAAATATGCTTTGCCAGTGCATTCAGCTCATTCTTATTTTTAATATCATACTGATGGTTGTAAATTCTATTTTTTAGTTTCCTTTTAGTAAGGCCTATATAAAAAGCTGTACAATATTCGCATGTAGCTAAATAAATTAAACCAGAGGTGTTACAGCTAGCTCTAAATCTTGGTTTAAATGTATAAGGTAACTCAGGATGCACAAAATCCTGTGTTTTAGTAATATATTTACAATAATTACAATGTGCGCATGGATAGGTACCTAATGAATGCATTAGTTCTAACAGGAACTATTCTAAGGCTAACGTCCTGCAATTTAGTGAGAATCTGGCAAAATTTCAAGCCCCCATAAACCCTGAGAATACTGCTCCCTATGCAGAACTGTTCACAGAAGCCATGTACAAGCATGTTAATAGCTGCATAGATGCAGCTGTATACACCAGAAAGAGGTACAGAACTAACTCAATAAACAAGCCACCCTGGTGGAATCACAAAATCAATAGGCTGTATAACAGGAGGAAGAAGATCATGGCAAAAATTTGAAAGTGCAGCACCCAGCAGAATAAAATCATGCTCATCATCAAACTAAACAATCAACTTAGTGGACAAATAGTCTACCAATGACAAATTTGAGGTAAGTTTGGCTTCCCCGGCCAAGGACAACCACTAAGCATTCTTTAGCTATGTCCACAACCTCAAAGACAATACAAAATTGTGTGCATTGTAAATGGAGCCACCTATACTGAGCCAGAAGATATAGCAAACCTTCTGGCTGATATATTCAGCTCCAACTTTATCCCTCTCTCTCCCTCAGGAAATAATATAACTCCCCTTTCTACCACTAGTGAACAGGTCTTTAATGGTCTCCCTAAGACCAAGAGCACTGCATCAATGCACCCAGACAATATCCCAGGATGCCTTCTAAATAGCATGAAACATGACCTATCAGAGCTTCTGGAATTACTATTTAATTGTAGCCTCCAAAGAGGCTTCATGCCTCATGAATGGAAAAAGGCAACCGTCATCCCTCTGCACAAAGATGGGCAATCTACAGACTCTGGAAATTACAGACCCATAAGTCTCACTAGTCTTATATGTAAAGCCATGGAAATAATTATCATGGACATGATCAAGAGAGATATAGTAAACCTCCAGACACTGGGTCCAACCCAGTTTGGTTTTGTCAGTGGTAGATTATGCCAACTCAACTTGATGGACTTCGTTGAGAAGGTCACCAAAGCAATGGATGACAGCAAAATCATTCACACTGCCTACTTTCACCTGGCCAAAGCATTTGACACAATATCTCACTCTGGCATTGTTGGCAAACTCTGGAGGTTAGGTACAAACCGTTATGTCACTCAGTGGATAGCCAACTGACTCACAGAAGGGACTCAGGAAGTTAGAAATGGGGAGTCCACCTCTACAAAGAGGCCAGTCACAAGTGGAGTGCCTTAGTGATTAGTCCTTGGATCACTCCTTTTTGGTATTTACATCTCAGATGTCAAGGTCAATGTCAGTGGTCTTTGGCTTACTAAATTTGCAGATGATTGCAAATTAGGAGCTGTCAGTGAATCCCACACTGACACAAATATTTTTTTTTCTGGAGGGGCTGACATAAACAAACAACTAGTGTCATAGCTATGGACTAAAACTAAATGCCAAGAAATGGAAAGTCATCCATCCCTGGTAACTATCATATTGACAACACACCCCTTTGACTTAGTAGTCAGGGACTCAGAGACATACATAGATAGTAATCTAGCCTTTGACCATCACATGTCTGCAGTGGTGAGGAAATAATTCTATGTTGCACATTGTATAAACAAAGGTATGACATCTAAGTCCAAGGAAGTCATTGTTCCTCTGTATTCGGCATTCATCAAACCTATAATTGAATACAATGCCCAGTCTGGTGTGTCCCTAACCAGGTGTATCCAACAACTGGAACATCCACAGAGGTTCCTCACTAAAAGATTAAAGGGCATAAGTAAAATGTCCTATGCAATCCATCACAAGGCCCTATCCCTATATTCTGTCTCCTACAGGCTTTTGAGGGGAGATCTATGCCTGGCATACAGGGATTGTCAGATCCTACTCTGATGGACCTCTTGCATATCCACAAAACAAACTGCACCAGAAATACCCATTCTAAAGACTTAAACATTTCCTGCGATATAAATAGGACCTGCTGGAGAAATAGCTATTTATCCCAGAGACTACCAAGTCCATGGAGCAGGCTCCCCATCCATGTGAAGCAGAGTTCCTCCCTAACCCAATTCAAGTGCAACTTGGACAATTGCATGGGAAACAAAAAATTCATCCCTGGTTTGGTGCCTATGTCTCTAATGGACACAGGCAACCTGTAAATGGTTCATCTCCAAGGCCCATGCTTACACTCATGAAAGGTATCAGTACTTGTTAGATTTGTGATGCTTAAAAAGACCCTTGTGGTCGTTACCTAGTAAACACCTATGAACATATGAAAAGATCAGCCACAATGAAACGTTTATATATATTTTATAATAAATAATAAATAATTATGAAAATACTAAATATCTATTTACAATAAACACTAGAGTTTCAATCAGTTTACTATCAAAATCTCGCAACACACTTGTGCGAGTGATTACTTACCCAACTTTAAATGTCCGAAAATCCAATTTCTAAATGATCACATAACCAAAAGTGGTAATTCAGGAAAGCCAACAGTCAGCAATGTCAAGTTTAGCGAAACTACCTGGACTTTCAGTTATGTCCTATTAGCGTTTTGCAGAAGGAAAGGGTCCTGCACCTCCGCACCCCCTATACTTATATATACAAACTCCAAGATAACACAAAAGTGACAAAGGGTAAATTTCCCGATCTCCACTATAGTGCAAACTCCATTCAAAACAATGAATCCACAACAGCAAACGCTAGTGTGCATTCGCTGTTGTGCATTCAAATATTTAAAAATCGACTTAAGAATCCTTGAAAAAGTGACATTCGACCTATCAGGTTCACATAACTGTCTTCCAACATTTTCATGGCAAATCATTTCAGTCACAGGAAATATTAAAAATAACACCCATGCATAGGTTCACACAGATACAGAAAAACATAATGTCACTATATTTTCCTGAGTGATCTAAAGAATTACTATTCCCTGGATACTTACTAAAGCAAGGCAAGATGAAAGGAGTGAGTGGTCTTCCTTTTTGTCAGGTTTTAAAAACAGACTGCCTTAAGACTTCTGTCTCATTTTTATATTTATTATTTAACATTTGTTTACCGGGAAAGTCTGACTGTGGCTGTGCCCATTTTCAGTGGAGACCTAGAGAGAAATGCTCCAGATGAAGGTCTTTGGAATGTGAGAGAAAACTGGAGCACCTAGAGGAAACCCAGTCAAATGCAGCGAGGACATGCAGACTCTGCACAGAAGGCACCCCAGCCAAGAATTGAACTGAAGAACCTATTGCTGTGAGGTGACAATGCTAACCACTGCATCACTGTGCTGCCCTCATCTACTATTAAAACATTAGTTCAGTGCTGGATTACAGAATGACATGACATACATGTGGCCATCTAACTCTGGTTCCCACACTACCCCCTTTACTATTAAATGAACCAGAATCTTACTAGCTTTGCTAAGATGCATTATAACATCTGGAATGTATAAAACCATTTCAAAATGTTCACCCTTCTACGGTAGCAATTAGTTCACCCCCAAGGACAATACAGTAGGATTCCTACTCCTGGTTTTCACAAAATTTTGTCTCTGGCTGCAATCAGAACTGTAAGATGCAATCATTATGGCCTAAACCAGGTAATTTAAATTTCAGACTAATTTTCAAAGTTAGCTGGATTGAGATTAATCTCTTCTCTTCCAGTATACTCTGTTACAATATATTAATTTCAACAGTTGCAATACAATCTGACATACAGGTGTATTTCTTTTCTTTTCAGTAAGACCCACTGTTGGCACATTTTAACATAAGCAGCTTTACAAATACATTTTCAACACAAGCACCTGTACAAATCAGTTTGATATACTAATGACATATAATTCTTTACAACACTCCCGCTAGCTATGCTAGCATATGTTATACATCCACTGCCCTACTTCTCTTGGCATAGCTGGCAATAGCTCACATCATCATAACTGTCATCAGTGGTGTACCACAAGATTCTGTGCTGGGTCCTTTACTGTTTAGAATCTACTTCTTGGAAGAGCAGGCTAAATTAGATGGCCTTTTGCTTCCCAAGTTCACTGATATTTGCAAATTGGGTACAATCTTTGAGTCCCACAGTGATCTTAACATACTACAGGATGGGCTAACACAGACAAATAACTGGTGCCAAAGCTACAGTCTAAAACTAAGCTCAAAAAGTGCATTATTATTCCCTTTGGCAAAGTAGAATTCCCAGATAACTGTAGTACTGACAACACCCCTAAGCCAGTGATGTCAGACCTAGGAACACGGGTAGATAGCAATCTGAACTTCAATCACCAAGTTTCTTCTGTGATAAGAAAAGCATTCTCTGTTGTGCACCTCATAAGTAATTGCATCCAGGTCTAAGGCTGTTGTAGAGCCACTGTACTCGACCCTCATCAGACCACTAGGATACTCCATTTTGCATGTGCCTCAACAGATACCTGCAACATCTGGAGAGACCACAGAGGTTTCCCACTAAGAAAATACAGGGCCTCCAAACCATGACATGTGGATGCACTAAAAGCCCTGTCACCATACTGTATAGGCTGCTGAGATAAGACTTATGTCTGGCCTACAGGGCAGTCTCTGAGCCTGCCCTGATGGATATGCTTCACATACATAAGTCTAATGGTACAAGGGTCACTCACTCTAGGGATTTTTACCTCAATTATTACATCCTACCAGGTATAGTCAGGAAAGGGCTTGTCAGATTTATCATGGTGAGTCATCTGTCAACTAGAAGATGGAGGACCTGCATCAAGATCTTCTGTATGCAAAAACTTGCATTTCTTTTGCTTTCATTTTCTTGGCATCTTCCTATGTAAGGAAAAAGAAACTATATGTCAGGATAAGCATATCAGTAGCCTACATGTAGTAGATGAGGGGAGAACAGTGCATACCACATACCAGGAGCTGGCCAAGGCATTACTCCATTCATGCATAGCTGACAAAGTCACTGAACTGGGAATAAACCCTTTCATAACTTGCTTGATTACCAGCTAGCTCAGAGATAGAACCCACTAAGTCAGGACTGATGAGACCATCCCCACTAAGAGACAGGTCACCAGTGGGAGGTACCTTAGGATTCTATGGTGGGGCCACTCTTATTTGGCATCTACTTCTTAGAGGTAAAGGATAGAATCAAGGGCCTTTGGCTGACCACGTTCAAAGATGACTGCAAATTGGGAGCTATCACAGATTCCCCCATGAAACAAACATTTTACAAGAGGATCTAAGACAGACACATGACTGATGGCAAAGTCATGGATTAAAACACAATGCTAAAAAATGCATTATAGTGCTTTTCAGGATAACTGTCACCCAGGCTAATTACTACATTGATAAAACACCTCTAAGAGTTGACCTGGTGGTCAGGGATTTGGGAACATATGTAGATGGTAATCTGGCCTTTGACCACCATGTGGCCAAGGTGGTAAGAAAATAATTCTGTCACCCAACTTATAAGCAATGGCATGGCATCTATGTCCAAGGAAGTCATAGTGCCACTTTATTTGGCCCTCATCAGACCCATCATTGAGTATAATGCCCCCTTCAGCACATACCTGACCAGACCTATGCAATAGCTGGAATGCCCATAAAGGCTCTTTACCAGGAGAATCCAGAGTATAAACACATTGCCCTGTACTGATCATCTTAAAGCCCTTCATCTATACTCATGCTCTTACAGGTTACTGAGACATGATCTATGCCTGGCATACAAGGCATCCTTTGATCCAGCTCTGATGGACCTTTTGCACATCTACAAAATAAACAGCATCAGAATACCTAACTCTGAGGATTTAAATTTTGCTTGTGAAATAAATAAGACTTGCTGGTGAGAAAGCTGTGTGTCTCAGAGCATCCCCGTGCTCTGGAACAGGCTCCCCATCCATGTGAAGCAGAGTCTGTCCCTAACCCTATTTAAGTGTACCTTTGAACAATGGATGGGAAATCAGAAATTCACCTACACTTTGGACCCCATATCTCTGATGGACAGAGGTAGACAGTAACGCCCAACCTAACATACCCTGTACAAACACACACACACACACACACACACACACACACACACACACACACACACACACACACACACACACACACACACACACAATCTAGAAACGTTCTATCTAACACAACCCCCCTCCTTAATAAATGCCCATTATACATAGGGACACAAATGGGTTGGTTTGCATGGCTAGGCTTATAAAGGCCCTGGTGATCATTAACCAAGTATACACCTATGAGTCTATATAAATTCACCTCAAACCTACAACATTAACAAACATTTCATTAAGCACAGTGGCAGTGAAATGTTAAGCAAACATTTTAGAGGAAGGGGGCAAGCAATGACAACTTTTTAAGTGAACACTTCCCTTGTCGACAAGTAACTTTCAGAAAAGTAATTTGCTCCTTACTTTTCACAATCCTGGGAAATTACTTACTTGTAATCATCCATGCCTGTGGGCCAAGTCATGCTAAAAGGTTTTCTCAGTCTTGTGACTCACACAAGCACCTGGGAAGGACAATGAGCCTGCATGTCTGAGTCAATTACTCCTAGGGGGATGTAAGGAAAAGTATTGTACTTTCATATACGATGGAGTTGCTAAATAGCAAAACAACTCTCATGGTTAAACTGCATACACCTATTACATGTGTGTTATGTTATTGCCAACACCTTCACAGCACCCTGACACACCAACATTTTCTGTGCTACATAATAGTCACACCACAATAGATCACACTAACAAGATGCCCTGTGGTGTACATCACATGTCCAAAATATATACAGATGTGACAATAAGAGGCCTTCCATACTTCTGTGGAAAGTGAATTTGTGAATGGCCATTGCTTCCAAGTGCAGTGAGAATGGTGGGGCTCTAAAGTGATGCAGCAAGGAATGTTGAATTTTTTTTTATTCGCTGCAGAGGGACAACTGTAAGTACCTAATAACAGGGACTTATAGGATGGTCCCCAATATAAAGTGCAAGTCTGAATAAACATAAAAAAGCAACCGATGCAAGAACACCACAAACTCTATTTATTAAGCACTTTTCATCCAGCACAGTGGCTGGACTTCTTCAGATAAAAGAATCAACTTCATAGACACTCTTGTTTCAACAATCCAGTCATGTGACCCATGTCTCCATTAAACCTCTTAACAATGTTCAATTATCACATCACTTGATAAAAGTTCTACCATAGTTAAAAATACAGGGCCAGATTTACGAAGGCTTGCACGGAGTCTAAGAGTATTGTAAGACAGCACACAGCCAATATGTCTGCTGAGTGATCCAGCAACAGCCGGCAGGGGCGTGCATGAGAGCTTCTAAAGCGACTCTTGCACGGACAGTGTTATGTTATGCAAATTACCTCATGTGCTGCTGAAAGCTATGCAAATGAGGTAAATTTGTGATCCAGGAAACACTAACCTGTCCGTGGAAGAGTAGTGATATTTGCAGAAATGTACTCCGTTGGTAACGGAGTACCATTCTGTAAATAGCTAAACGGAGCTATGACAGCTCCAAATAAAGGATGCATCCAGTTGAGGAAGCATGCCAATGGCCAAATATAAGGCCATTGGCATTTTTATAGGTTGAAAATTAATAAAAATTCATTTTTATTTTTTTCCCCAATCTCCGATATTTAAACATAGCGCAGTGCCACGCAAACGTGCGTTGCTTTAAAAAAACAGAAAATAATTAAAAAATAGCCAAAAATAGGCATGTTTAATAAAAAGATTATTCTGCTATGCAGGTGAATGGCAGGCTGAAGACAACATGGCTACTGAGTAGTGGTTGCTAAGGAAGGAAGCTCAGTTTGAGAGATGTAACCAAGCATTAGTAGGCAATCCTATGCAAATGAGGATAAGGATAGTGAACCCCAATTTTCCCTGGTATGTGAGCCATGTCCCTAGAGTGTAAGTGTAGGAGTAGGGGAGTAGTAGAGTAGAAGATAGGTGACATCATGATGGGGTATGTGTGAAAGACTGTAAGCTTATTGGAGCAGAGTGGCTTGTGTTTGCCATGAGTTGCTTAGGATTGCAAGAGGCATGTCTACAGTTGTCCTAGCTGAAACCCAGAAACCAAAGGTGTACGCTGTGGATATATCTGAAATTTCTTGCAAACGTGCTTACACCATGTGTGCGCCTGTAAGCCTGTCTAAGCCTGTGTGCGCGTGTGTGCACCCGTCTAAGCCTGTGTAAGCCTGTGTGCTTGCATGTGCGCTCATGAGCGCATGTTTACTCTTGTTTGCGCAGCGCTTCCCCTTGTGGAAACAAAGGGAAAAGGAAAGAAAAGAAGTAGTAGGAAGTTAACCAAGGAGAACTAGCAGAGCTGCCAGGTGAAATATATCAGAATCAGCCAATTACACAGGCAGAAGACTAGCCCAGCCCAGCCCAGCACTTTAAACTCTGCAAACACCATTCCCCCATGTTTTTTCTCAAGAACTCTGCAACACTGCAGTATACAAAGAGTGGAAACTTAAAAAGCTTAAGTCAGACAAAATGTTAGGGGCTGCTATTGCTATCATAAGCCAACATGTGCAAGATGCTGAGGGTGGTGATATTGCAAATGCTGCTGAGCAACCCACAGTGAGGAGACGGAGAAGAGTATACAGACCCAGGGTAAACTACCAGGGACTACATGAGCTGGAGATAGTGGAGCGCTATAGAGTGGACAGAGACCTCCTGCAGCAAATTGTTGAGCTGTGCTGGCCACGCCTCACACACAGAACCAACAGAGGGGAACCCATCTCAGTGGATACCAAGGTATGTGTTGGCCTATGAATACTAGCTACAAGTTCCTTCCAGAGACCAACTGGTGATATGATGGGGGTTTCACAGTTATCAGCATTCAGGGTACTGCACCAGTTCCTGGATGCCATGTCAGCACATGTCGGTGAGCATGTATATTTCCCCAATTCCCGTGAGGCATTGACCAGCAATAAGCATCTTTTCCACCAAATAGCAGAATACCCTGAGGTAGTGGGTGCAATAGACTGCACGCACATACACATCAAAGCACCACCCGGTGAGCGGGGTAGGGTCTACATCAACCACAAGGGCTTCCCCTCCAACTGCCAGGTCGTGTGCGATGCCCAGGGCATAATAACGAATGTGTGTGCTGGCTGCCCTGGAAGCTATCACGATTCCCACATCTGGCATCTGATGCAGCTGTACCAGAGATTTGCCAATGGGGACATCCCTGATGGTCACCTAGTGGGTGATGCTGGATATGCACTGGGAGCCATGGCTGATGACACCCATCAGAAATGCACACACACCCGAACAAAAACTCCATAATGTGGCACACGCACAAACAGGAAACATAATCAAGCATGTGTTTGGGATTCTCAAGTCATGGTTCCGGTGCCTGGTCACATCTGTTGGAGCCTTGCAGTACTCACCAACTACATGTACCCAAATTGTCATGGTATGTGCCATGCTACACAATATGATTGTGTGAAAACAGCTGCAGCAGGAATAGCATGGGGCAGAGCCAAAGGGAGGAACAACCTGAGCCTGCCCCAGTAGGCAGAAGGAGGTGTGCCCAGTATGCCTTGGCAAAGAGGCAACACATAGCACATACACTGACTCAGTAGGAACCCTAGAAATGACACCTCTCTCTGACTCACACATACAATAAAAGGGATGCCTAACTTGACACTACCTGTTTTCAGACATGTATAGGGAGTGTACTATGTGCATCGGACATAGGCAGCCCTGCAGCACCACCCGAGGCATGATTGCCCTATTTTAAGTAATATAAAGCAGCGCTGAGCACATTTTACCACTGTTTAGCATATTTACACACAATTGCGCATAGCTGCGCACCGCACAAATTAGCGCAACGTTGGGCAAAGTCAGGCAAAGTCGAGCAAAGTCGGGTAAACATGCTCACACCTGCTTTACTGTTCCTTAACCAGTCAGGTCTGCCCAATAGGAAAATAAAAAGCAGTGACAGGGCTCGAACTCAGGATACTGTGCACTATAGTCACAGTACTGAATCACTAAGCCAAGACAGCATTTCACTGGCACAGACACAGCAGGACAATTGTAGACTAATGCAAACACAAACAAATGCTGTATCATGCCCTCTGAACTTCCCCCAGGCCTATGCAGACAGATAACAGCAGGAAAGGCAGTATGATGTGGGTTGGGTAGGCTATGAAGTCACAAACTAATATACGTGAAATTGGAAGCTAAGATCTGTAGTACAGTAGTATGCCTCAAGCCAGTACGATAGGCAACAGTACAGACTGAAATGGAGTACCTAACATAGCAGTGCAGAACTAGCAAATGTGTATGTGTCAGGTGAACCCCTCATCCTATGTAAACCCACAGTAACAATCAGGTGTGCCCCCCCCGGGTAGAAATGTACAAATAATAGCTGTCCCCCCTGTATGTAGAAATGTTAATAAGTCTATGCAAAGTGACTCATGGAAGCCCTGCAGGCACAGCGTGCTTCCTGTCAATGTACAACACAAAGGTTAGCCCTGAAGTAAAAAAACAACTTGATTTTTCACACATATAGTATATATGTCCATACTGGGCATGCTCACACACTTAAACAAATTTAGCAAATTTCAGTCAGCAACATATTGAAAGGTCATACTGGGCATGCTCACACAATTAGGCCATGTCGGAGTACAGCAGAGGGCCACACATATTAGACAGTTGCAGTTCTTACCCCAGAAACTTGTCACTATTCACCAGTCCTGCCTTGCGCACACAGTTATATGAAAACAGACCCATATAATATATTGGACTCCTGTCATAATCAAACTATGTACTACAAGTACTTAAGTTGTTCAAAGAAAGTGAAAATTCAAAGAAGATCAATAAATCTCCGATCAGTATCATCAATAAACAGTGAACACTCCTAACATTATTCAATCCATGTTCTGGCAAAAATATTGTCCATAGAAAACCATGAAGCTTTCTTTCGCTATGTCATAATTATCAATGTAAACTCATATATGTTCTGAGTCAGTGCAAACTGTAAATGAATACATGTACATGACTGATATTGCCAACATCTTGTCCGACAGGTTCATACATATTTACCTCCCTCTCACTGACAAAAGGACCCATTATCATACCTGGAGATAAACCCAGAAATCACATATACAATGGTTAAACAGCACTTTCCAAACCTAAAAACACGGCGTCTATGGGATGACATGGTTTCCCTAGCTGTGTCATATGTGAACTCCAAAACAAACAGACCCTGCACCTGAACAGTCTGTTAAGACTCACCCCCTCTGTACAGGATATGAAACTGTTGAATGTGTTACAGCAATGTTTGGCACACTCCACAAGTATTGGTGCACAACAGACCATGGGAACTATTGTCTTATAAGCCTATTAAGCCTGATCTGCAAGGCCATGGAGTCCATCATGATAGAACTCATAAACAGAGCTATTGGGAGCCTACAAACATCCAACCCTACCAATTTTGGTTTGGTCAGGGGCAGATCATGGTTCCCAAACCTGCTAGACTGTTTTCATTCAAGGCAATCACCCAGGACATACATCAATGAAATAAGCTGCACACGTCCCACATAGACCTTGAAAAGCCCTTTTCCAGCATCCCAGACACATGTCGTATCCACAAAATCAACAACCTGTGCATAAATATGTATGTCATCTGATGGATTGCCAACTGGGGCACAGATAGATCCCATAAGGTAAGAATTGTGGTCTCCTGTTCAACTGGTAACTGCTGTCCCCCATGGCTCAGTCCTGGGACCCCTCCTGTCTGGTGTATACTTTTCAGAAATACAGTCAAACACACAAGGGCTAAGTTTAGCAAAGTTTGTGGATGACTGCAAAAAAGTTGTCATAATCGAAGTTTGGGACAACAGAGCCATCCTTAAAAAGGGTCTCAGTGAGACAGATGTGGCATCAAAATTATGGCCTCGAGCTACAGTCATACAAATACCACATAGGTGCCAACACCCTAAATATGAAGGTGATAATAAGGGATCTATGGACACCTGTGGATAGTCATCTCTACTTCCAGAAACACATTCACAAAGTGGTCAGAAAATCATGCTATGTGTTCCCACAAACTGCCAAGGTCTTTGCATGTAGGTCAAAGGAGGTTCCCTCTACACATCAGTCATCAGACCCGTCAGAGAGTACCATAACACACTTGTGATGAATCTGACTAGGCACCTTCAGCAGCTGGAAAGACCACTGACGTACGTCAAACAGTTGCCCCATGCAACAAGACTGAATTTAACTCAATCTGTACTCTGTTGCATACTGTCTACTCAGGAGATCTCTGCCCACCAGGCAGGTCCATGTCCAATGCAGAACTGATGTACATGCACTATCTGAAGTAAACCCAAGTTCACTGTACCACATGCTCTAGGGATATCATCATCACAACATTAAATAGAACATGTTGGAGGGATACATTACTAACTCACAGACTTCCCTTGCTTTGGAACATGCTACCAACCGACATTAAGCCGAGTTCCTCACTGACACTCTTCCAGAGGAGCCTTGATCAGTGTATGTGAAACTGAACTGTCACACCATGGATCACTTCATCAGCTCTACCTTTGTAATAAATACATGTGAGAACACCTATAAGTACCAAGGCAATAGCCGAGAACAAACTTTAGCATACCAATATAAATTAAAATACTGACGTTTTATTATGAAAACGACAAACCAAAACTAATATGGATACAAGAGTTTAGCTCTTTCACCATGCATGGACATTTTGGACACATTTAACTCGCCCATTCAAAATTTCAGCAAAGTACGCGATGGTAATATTAATGATGGAGATATTATTGCTGGTTTTTCTACAAGACAGGATGGACAGTGTGAGGTAGTGTCATCCGACAGTCTTGAGATACCCAACGGGCAAACAGGACATATAGAAAGGACCGCAAACGTGTTGGACATTAATGATCCACATAGTGGTAGCAAAATCAATCTTTCTAACTTTACTTTTGATTTTTCATTATACGATATAAACAAGGAAGCTATGAGGACAGGAACAAAACCAAAACGAGCATTTCCTGTAAAAACATATTCTACTGTTGCTGGACATTTGACACAAACAAATAAAGGTACTGTGAATAATCCCTCTGGGTCAGGTGTTTCAACTGACACAGAGATACGTTCTGACAAGGACAATAAATGATTTTTTTATTATTCAACTGTAAAATTGATGATGTAAGAGATGAGCGTAATAATATCAATCTTGATAATTAAAATGATATATAAGCTTGGTAAAAAATTGAAAACCATAAATGATATGAAGATTGATAATGCATATTTGTGCAAGAATACAGAAATGAATATAGTCCCAAAAGGTCTCAGATTTTTTAAATTACCTTTGGGTTTAGACTATTCTGAGAGTTTGAAAAAGGAATTTAATAATTTTTTTGATGGTTGTGGCTTCAAATTTATGCATTTATTAATGAAGTATAATGATAAAAAACTTAGTAGATTAATATTGGAAGCAGAGACATTGAATAATAATATTTTAAGTGATTTATTATTCCCTCAATGGGAAAATTTATATAACAAACAATTTAATGAAGCAAAAAATGGATTTTAAATGATACTAAACGTAAATCAAATAAATTGAAATGGGACAATGAGGCATACAACCTTAATAAGGCCTATATATGGCCGAATACTGAAATCAGAAGGTTGAGTAACGAATATGCAGAGAAGAATATGCAACAGAAGGATGGGAGAAGAAATTTTGAGGTTAGGGAAAGAAATTCAACCTATGATTTTAACAAGAGGCATATTAATAATAAGGATTTTCAGAGGGGAAGGAAACAATATACACAACCATATCGATACGGGAACCAGAATTACACAAGAAACAGGGACTGAATAATGAACAGGAATTTATGATGAGCCAGGATACTAACAATAGGGAAAAATAAATATTGGTAAATGACAATGTATACATATTTGAAAATTTTAATATTTTTAATTATACAGAATTAAATATAGAAAAGAAGCATTTCAATTTGTTTAGTAAAGGAATGAAATACATTCCTAATCCAAAATTTGATTTAGTGGACACTATTATTGAATTTAAAAAATACGTTAGAAAATTAAATTTGGATATATATTTTAATAATATTTATACATTAGAAAATAAAGAAATATCACATAAAGGAAATTATACTTCAGATTTGAGAAAAGCTAGTTTATTTATTCCACCCGCCCACCCTAAAATAGATATATATGAGAAAATTACTATAAATAATCTCTATCATGAATATAAAAATTTTAAAGAATTGACTAATGATAGCAATTTAACTACTGATGAGAGAAGTATATTAAGTGCAGTAATGAATGATATGAATATTAGAGTAATGAAGCCAGATAAGGGGGGTGGCATAGTTTTATATGACAATTTTAGATATATTATGAAAATGTACAATATTTTACATCATTCTGGTAATTATATTCCTATTTCAACTAATGAACTTAATATAGTATATCATAGGATTGATTCTTATATAGAGGAATACTATATTGAAAGTAGAATTACTAATGATGCATATAATTTTTTAAAGGTCCAATATCCTAAACTAGCTTCTTTTGTAGGTATACCTAAGGTACACAAGGATAAAAGTGACCCACCATTTAGACCAATAGTTTCAGGAAGTTATTCAAAAACTTTTCCTTTAGGAAGATATATTGATTCAAAATTAAAATTTATATATGAAAAAGTACCACATATGGTGAAAGATTCTTGGATTTTTTTAAAGAATTTTCCAATAGATATAGATTTTGAAAATGTTATATTTTTAACTATAGATGTAATAGATCTCTTCTCTTGCATCCCAAGAGATGATGGACTTGAAGCCTTTAGTAATAGCATTAAGAAACATTCTGGAATGGATTGGGATGCTACTTGTTTATTACAAGAGATGATGTCAATAGTTCTTGACAATAACTTCATTTATTTGAAGGAGAACTTTTTAAGCAGATATGAGGTGTAGCGATGGGAGCTGCATGCGCCCCAATCTATGCTAATTTGGTGATGCTAAATTGGGAAGATACATTTTTATTTGAGAGTGAATTTTATCAATATATAAAATATTATTCGAGATTTTTAGATTATATTTATATTATATGGGGGGCTGACACGAAATATTTATTCAATTTCTCAATACTAGTAGTGACTATCTAAGATTTACTTGTTCTTATAACAACATAGGTGTACCTTACTTGGATACTCTAATAAAATATGAAACACATCAACTTTCTTCGATTATTCATAGAAAAGATACATTCTCGAACAGCTATTTGCATTATATGAGTTGTCATCCTGAGAATTTAAAAAATAATTTATTTAAAGGTCAATGCGTGCGATTAGCACGTATGACATCTGACGATGATGACTTAAAGGTAGAATTAGAGTATATTAAGAAGCTATTTTTACAAAGAGGATATCTTAGTAATATGATGGACACGACTATAAAATATATTCTAAATTTACGTGATACTAGATTTCAACCTTTATTAGGTAGCAAATTCAGATTATTAGTACATGATGTAAATATAGTACAAACTACGAGTAATATGAAATGCACTAACAATTATAATTTTCAAAAATCTTGTGTTCTTTGATATAATATGTCAGTTAGTTATGTTAAAAAAATTATAAGTGAATTTTGGAATGTAATTTTCAATGATGTTCAAATTAATAAGGTTATTGGTACAAAACCAAATTTCATTTTCAAAATGGGGACCAATATTAAACAGATGTTGGTAAACAATAATAAAAAAGATGTGAAGACTAATAAGAAGTTAGCTATAGGTAGGAGTTTAAAATGTGGTGCTTGCAATCAGTGCAGATATATGGCTGATGAGACGAAGATTTTCCTAAAAAATGAGTTAAGAAGTTGTATTATAAGTAAGTTAGGCAATTGTAACAGTAAGTTAGTGATTTATTTAAGTATCTGCCAAAAATGTCATAGTTTTTACGTTGGTAAAACCGAGAGACATCTCAAGAAAAGAATCTATGATCATGTGTACAGCATAAAGACGAAAGACCAGAACAACGCACTTTACAGGTACATTTTTAATGAAGGGGAAGATAATCATTTTAAATTTATTATACTGGAAACTGTCAAAATAGACCCAAAGGGTGGAGATGTAAAAAACTTATTAAGCTATAGAGAGGTTTGGGGGCAAATAGATCTTGACACCACCACCCCTCCAGGTCTAAATGACCACATATCAATTAAACCTTTGTTGAGTATAAAGAATTAGTAACAACTAACAAACATTTGTAACATACACAAACATGTGTATTGAAAGTGTACATAATTTTAGTATATTTTAGTATTTCATATAATTTTCATTTTCAATTTTTTTATCAGTTTTAACATTTTAGTAAGTTATATATTTTATAATATTAAGTCATTTACCACATAAATTATTAGAAAAAAATTTAATACACTATATATAAATTTATAATTTAGATATAATATTGTATATTACATTTTATTTTATAAAAACGATGGTTTCAGTATTTCTGATATTAAAATCTGTACTTACAAACACAGTTAATGGAAGCATTATCAATGTATTTTATTCAAGCTAAGTTTTGCTTAGGAAGTTTTTAATATACAATTAATTATTTGTCATTCCAGCAACAGAGTATAATGAAGAAGAGCTACGTGTATTATTTGTCTCATTTGTATAGATTTAGTATTTAGTATTTGTAGTATTTTTTTTGTATGCTGTGTCACTTTAAATATTTGAGTTTTTTTGGCGTGAAAAAAGTTATTTAAGTGCTGACATCAATTTGTATTATGAGTTCTGAGGAAGCCCTGATATTGTGGGTGAAAGGGCTAAACTCTTGTATCCATATTCGTTTTGGTTTGTCGTTTTCATAATAAAATGTCAGTATTTTAATTTATATTGGTATGCTAAAGTTTGTTCTTGGCTATTGCCTTGGCACTTATAGGTGTTCTCACAGGTATTTATTACAAAGTTACACTATATAAAGAATTTTCTTTTATCAGTGATCAGCTCTACCTCACAGAGGCCTAGCTCCATGGGTGGTGATAGCTGCACACTCTGGCCATACTAATATACGCATTCAGGCAGATAGCCTATTACCTACCTATGTACCTATATATATATATATATATATATATATATATATATATATATATATATGGATGGGGAACACAATAGAGTAAGCCAAAGATGGATGGGCAGAGATGTGTGTAAGAGGGTGACCATGACAGGGAGCCATCCAGGACTGTCCCAGCCAGCACACATCCCAATGGCATGAAAGACATGAGGTGCACATCTCTCCCACTTTACATAACAGCCACCAGTATCTGTAAGCATTACAGTGTATGTGGTCCATGTGCCTGCTGTACAACATGACTGTACAATGAAGTACACATCTACTATCTGTAGACATATACCTGTCACATAGGTAGACTATCTCCATGAAGGCATATATCAGCCTATGCAAGTTTTGCAGCTTTCACCACACCATTGGGTAGTCTCCCAAGGCCTAGTTCTAATACTTAGTATCCTAAGCCCCTTTCTAGTGGGGCTGCTGATGTGATGCCTGGCATGAATTGTCTGTTTCCCATCCACTCATCAAGGTTCCAATTGAAGAGCATCAGCGAGGGGTTCTGTCTCATGTACATTGGGACTCTGTTATACAGTAAGACAAGTGTCTGGGATGGTACTCTATCCCACCAACATGTATTCATCTTTCTGATGAGGTTCATATCCATGGAATGTGTAGGGAGACTCAATGTTGTTATCTGTAGATGGAGCATGTTCAACAGTTATGTGTTGGACATGGCTGTGTATGTTAGGGAGAGTGTGCCTCTGAGTAGGCGGTACACAACAAAGAACAGATTTAGTTTTAACAGTTGTGTTGCATAACACAACTGTCTGAGGCCAGTAATCCTCTTGGCGAGGTACTTATGTGGTCTCTACAGCTGCTGGATATGCTAAGTCGAGTGCATCCACAATGGTGCACTGTACTCAATGATGGATCTGATGACGTAAGAGTAGAGTGCCAACACTACCTCTTTGGATCCTGATGCAAACCCTTTGTTGATTAGGTGGGCCACATAAGATCTTCCAATCACTTTGGCAACATGGTTGTCAAAGGAAAGATGACTATCTACTTGTGTCCCCAGATCCTTATTACCTTGTAATTTTTAAGGGGGTAACACCTATGTGGTAGTTTGTGGGTATTTTGTTTTCAACAAAGAGGATCACTATGCATTCCTCCACAGTGTGCTTGAGGCCATGATTCTGACACCACACATCTGGCTCATAGAGTCCCTTCTGGAGAATATGTCTGTCTTCCGGGGAATCTATTATGGCAAACACTTTACAGTTCCCAGCAAACTTAGTCTACCACAACCATCCTGTGTTGGTATGCACATTTGAGAAGGCTATACCAAACAGGAGGGACCCCAGGACTGAACGCTGGGGGACACCAGTTACCAGTGTAGAGTCTGACATGTAGCCAGCAACTCTTAATGTGTGGGATCTATCTGTGAGCCAGTTTGCAATCCATCTTGTGATGTATGGATACATGGCCAGTTTGGTGAGTTCATCTATGATACCTGACTGGGGAATGGTGTCAATGGCCTTAGCAAGGTATAGGTAGGCTGTGTTGAGCTCATTTCAATCATCTGTAGCCTGGGTAACTGTCAAAAAAATCCTCCCAGTTCAGGAGGAGTGGTCTGCATTTCACGAAGCCAAACTGGGTGTGCTCAACTGTGTGAAGGTTCTCAATCTCTTTATTGTTGACTTCCATTATGATTGGCTCCATTGCCTTGCAGAACACACTCGTCAGGCTCATAGAGCATGAATACCAATGGGTTTTTGTGGCTCCGCCCCTGTGGAGTGTGAAGAATGTTGCTGTGCAACATTCTATGGGTACATATCCTGTAGAGAGCATGTAGAGAGAGGTGTAGGTATCCTTGATGAATATGGATACATACTCACCAGGTTCTGATGCTGGAAGGTATGGAATGAGTAGTATCCTGGTAGTGCTGGTGTGCTGTCTGGAGCCTTGAACTATGTTTCTGTTACTGCACAGATATCAATATTCTCCATAATGAGAAGTGCCTCAAGTGTGTGCATCTGCAGGCTGAGACTTTAGGCAGTGAGTAGCATTTAGCTCACTTTGTGGTTATTTGTGTGGGTTACGGGGTTTGGTTTGTCCTGCATGACCGGTGTTCCACACCCGAAGTCAGCGCCTCATTGGTCCCATCTGACCATACCCTAATTACCCTACATATCCACATTCTGGACCTACACCCCCATTAAGGAAACCATGTTAAAAATGTCTCCAAAGCCAACTTCATGCTTCTTAAGACAGAAGTGCTGAACTGCAGGACACCCATGCAGATGGACAATACAGTTATGACTACTAAATCCTTCCCAATTGCACTTTATAAGCACTTACATGACTGCATGCATTGTGCTATCTCAAACAGAACCAATACACTATCCTCCAAGAAAAGGAAGCCAATCTGGTGTTCCCCTGCCATAAACAAACTGCAAAAGAGAAGGAAGAAACTGTTGCAAAGGAGGGTAAAATCCCATGAGTGGAGGAGCTTCATGGTCAACATCAGTAAGAAGCTGTGATCCCTGATAAAATCCTCAAGCTAGTTATGAAAAATCGAGACAGATTCTAAAGGCAACCACAAAGCATTCTATAGCTATGTCAAGAATCTCAATGGTAACACTCAGATCTGCTCTGAGTTACAGCTCAATGGCACTAAATATACAGACCCAACTGATATTGCCAACATCCTGGCAGATAGGATCAGTGCTAACTGTACCCCTCTCTCACCCACGAAAGAGCACATCTCTATAACGGAAGACTGCAAAGTTGCTGTCCTCATGGCTGCACAGGTAAAAAACACTCTACAAAGCCAGGAACACAGCATCCATGGGACCAGATAACTTCCCAGGCTGTGTTCTACACAAACTACAGAACGAACAGGCACCACACCGACGTACCATGTTCAGTCATAGCCTCACCTCAGGCTTTGTGCCTGCTGAATGGCACACAGCGATGGTTATCCCACTACACAAGGGTGGAGACACCACGGACCCCATGAACTAGCGCCCTATTAGCCTGATGAGCCTGCTCTGCAAGGCCATGGAATGTATCCTCATACAACTTATAAAAAAAGACATTGGTAATCTCCAAACTTTGGACCACATCCATGTTGGGTTTGTAAAATGCGGATCATGTCTCCTAAACCTGATAGATGACATTGAAGCAGTCACCAGAACCGTAGACAAGGGTAAGGTGGTTTGCACAGCCTATGTAGATCTTGCCACGGCTTTCAACACCATCCCCCACTCTGGAATTATAGATAAACCCACTAAACTAGGTATACATTGCTATGTCACAAGATGGGTTGCCAACTGGCTCACTGACAGAACACACACTATGAAAGTAGCAGACTCCAAGTATGACTTTGGACCAGTGACGAGTGCAGTACCACAGGGTTCAGTCCTGGGTCCTGTCCTGTTATGTATCTACTTCCCTGAAGTAAACTTTAACATGGAAGGTCTGTGGCTAATGAAGTTTCCAGATGACTGAAAACTAGGAGCCATAATTGTAAATACTAAAGATGTGGACATACTACAAAAGGGCCTCACTGAGACGGATGCCTGGTGTCAAAACCATGACCTCAAGCTCAATGCCAAAAAGTGCATTGTCATCCCCTTTGGTAAAAACTCTGTAACCATGAACTACACCATAGGCGGTAGTATACTTAACACTGAAAGTGTGATAAGAGACTTTGGGTCACAGGTGGACAATGGACACACCTGTGATAATCACATCCCTATCCCCACAGTAGTCAGGAAATCCTTCTATTTGGCACACCTCATCACAAAAGATGTCTCTTGCAGAATATAAGAGGACATTGTTCCCTCTACTCATCACAAAACCAATAAATGGGTATAACGCACAAATACGACTTTGAAAAAAGAAAAAAAATGCCAAAGCTGCTGGAGCCGCGAATGTCACCACCAATGTTTTATTAATAAATCCACCAGGAACACGTTAACAAGCACATAAATGCCTTAGAACAAAATTGCGTTTTTGTCTAAAAACCGACTTCTTCAGATACCATTTACCCCAATTAATCAACCTTTTATACATACGTTTAAAATTTCTTATCCAATCAGGACATTTTCCAAACAAATCAATTGTTTACGTAGGTTAAAAATACTTTGCTCCTAAACCCACTTGCCCATTTTGAAACCTTTACAAAAAATGCAAAAACATTAAACCAATGTATTAAATCAATTGAAAAAATGAATATATAAATAATTACAAAAACGACCTCCTTTATTAGTTATTAAAAAACCTTTTTAGATACCTTTAAAAACCATTTAAAAAGTTCATATGTATAGATATTAGCCTGCCATCCGCTGGTTAAAATGGGGAAATACAGCTGACTCTTCATATTATTCCTGCTTTTAATTTTAAAAGTGGCATAATTGAAATAAAATCATTAAGGCCAGGAAAATTGACTGCATCAAGTGAAATTTGCTACGATAGTTACCTAAATTCCAACTTTTCCTCCCAAGGACCACCCCTTACATCCTTTTTAACCTGTTCTAAAACCATAAAGTGGAATTTAGCATCTGGGCAAACCAGGGTGTGTTTATACAAAGCATTAGTCTCTTTTTTTTGTAGCTATTTCATATTTATGTTTGTATATCCTTCTTTTTAGTACTCTCTCAGTTTTTCCAACATAAAAAGCTTTACATATCGAACATAAACTTAAATATACCACACATTGGGTTTCACAATTATAATAATCTCTACTTGTAATCCATTTCTGTCTACTTTCTAAAAAAAGTTTTTCTTTTTCAACAATGTTATTACAATGAGAACAATGTCCACATTTATACGTACCCTTTCTGGCCTTGTTAAATCTTTGAGGGCCTTTATTTTCCAACATGTTTTTAAATGATAAGGAAATTTTGTATACTACTTTAACATTTTTACTTATTTTTTTCCGGTCTAAATCAGTGAAATTGATAAATTTAGACCATTCCCTTTCAACAACTTTTCTTGTAATTTTGTTGTTGAAAGCATTGTATTCAAGAACCAGGGTGTGTTTAAAATCAGCCTCCTTAGTAGTAGGGGTGTTACTAATAGTTCCATTTTCTCTACAAAACTCTTCTTTGGGGTTCAGGTTGGTGTTATCCAAAATGGGTTTAAATCTACCTTCTCTACCTTTTGAGAACTTCATCTTGTATTCTCCTAATGAAATCTTGAGGGTAACCTCTTTCTAAAAACATTTTGTTTAATAACTTACACTCCTCGTTAAAATCAACCTCAGATGTAGTCATTTGGCTACCCCAGACGTATTGTCCCTTCACAATATTCTTTTTACAGCTATAGGTATGAGCACTTTTGTTATGTAGGAATGAATTACAAAAAGTAGGTTTCCTGTATATTTTAGATTCAAACCTATCATTCCCCTTATAAATTTCTATATCTAAAAATTGAAGTTTCTCAGTGGATACATGAAAGGTAAATTTTAAAAATTGGGTTGTTTCTTCCAAGTATAATTTAAATTCTTCCAACTGTTTAACACCCCCTGACCATAGGATAACTATATCATCCAAAAATCTTCGATATAGTTTCCAACAAGAACAAAATCTAGATTTTAAGATATAAAGATCCTCCCACTTGGCCAACACTAAGTTCGCATAGGTGGGGGCACAAGCAGCCCCCATAGCGACTCCCCTGGTCTGTCTGTAAAACTCACCACAAAAATTCAAAAAGTTGTTTTTAAGAACCAAATCCATTAATGCCCCACATACAATTTTATCATTGTGGCTTATTGTATCATCCTGAAATACAACATCTTCAAACATTTCCATTCCTTCTATGTGTGGAATGCTTGAAAATAAGTCCACAATGTCTATGGTCACAAATAATAAATTATCACATAAAACATCTTTGTTGAGGGTGTCAAGAAGGTCCCATGAATCTTTTAGAGTTGTTTCTTTGTTAATCCACACATTTTTCAATTTTGTGTCTACGAATTTAGCCAGACTGTATGTTTTAGCACCATTGGCAGAGACAATAGGCCTTAAGGGGGGATCTACTTCTTTGGAATTCCGAAGATGTAGGGAATCCTAGGTTTATCAATTTTTAAGAAATCAAAGATTTTTTTTATCAAATAAACCTGCAAAAAACATGTCTTTCAAACAAATATCTATTTTATTGTAAGCAATGTTAATTTTAACCAGCGGATGGCAGGCTAATATCTATACATATGAACTTTTTAAATGGTTTTTAAAGGTATCTAAAAAGTTTTTTTAATAACTAATAAATGAGGTCATTTTTGTAATTATTTATATATTCATTTTTTCAATTGATTTAATACATTGGTTTAATGTTTTTGCATTTTTTGTAAAGGTTTCAAAATGGGAAAGTGGGTTTAGGAGCAGAATATTTTTAACCTACGTAAACAATTGATTTGTTTGGAAAATGTCCTGATTAGATAAGAAATTTTAAACGTATGTATAAAAGGTTGATTAATTGGGGTAAATGGTATCTGAAGAAGTCGGTTTTTAGACAAAAACGCAATTTTGTTCTAAGGCATTTATGTGCTTGTTAACGTGTTCCTGGTGGATTTATTAATAAAACATTGGCGGTGACATTCACGGCCCCAGCGGCTTTGTCATTTTTTTCCTTCTACTCATCACTCACTAGATCCATAATAGATTACAACACCCCTTTTGCTATGTACCTCACAAGACATCAACAACAACTGGAAAGCCTGCAGAAATACCTCACAAAGAGCATTAGTGGCCTGAAATACATGCCATACACAGACCGTCTCAAAATGCTCCAGCTGTACTCTCTTGCATATCGCCTACTCAGAGGTGATCTCTGAGCTATGTCAAACACAGAGCTGTTGGATATGCTCCACGTAAAACACTCACAATCTCTCTGAGCTTCGGCCCCCAAACCCAGAGTGAAATACAAAAGGAAGGGATGTATCCATTTACCTTATGGAGACCCACACCTTCAGGTTAGTGACACAGCATGAGGCCTGGGAGACCATGCAAGTGCAACTAACATAGGGCAAAGCTGCTTATCAGATTGTAGCCTGCTACAGATCACCTACCTTGTCTCAGGAACCCAACTCAGTATTCCTGAGAACAGTGGAAAATATAAAGGTCCTACCAAACACCATTATATGAGGAGATTACAACTACCCAAACATTGAGTGGGAGAATTACTCGTGTACAACATCCTTTGCCCAATGTTTCCTAGAGTTTAAAAACTCAAGCACCCTGGAACAGCTGGTCACCATGCCCACTAGAGGTGACAACATACTGGACCTGATCATCACCAACATGGGGTACCAGTGTTCCACAACAGAGATAAACCCCTCGTGGCGATATCAGATCATAAAGTAATCACACTGGACATCCACATCCACATCCCACCCCCCCCTCAGTCAAGGAAACCACTGTGAATACATTTTCAAAAGCAAATTGCACACTTCCCAAGACCAAATTGGAAAGCTCCAAAGCCCCCTTGCTATAGGATAATGCTATACAATCTTCCAAATCATTTACAAGTGCATTCTATGAGCATCTACAGGGATGCATGGATCGAGACATCCCAAATAAAACCAAGACGCACTCCTCCAAAAATAAGAAACCAGTCTGGTGGTCGTTGCCCATAAATAAGCTATACAACAGAAGGAGGAAACAAACACATGATAGAGCAAACTTCACAAAAGGAAAGGCATCACTGTTCATTATTAGGAAGAAACAATGATCGCTCATAAAATAATCCAAGGCCAGTTTCTAAAGACAAATTGCCAAGGAATGTAAGAATAACAACCACAATGCCTTCGTTAGCTATACCAAACATTTAGGTGGCAACTCTCAAATATGCTGTCCGCTACTGCAAAATGGCAAAAAATACACTGAACCAACTGACATTGCCCACATCCTGGCAGACAAGTTCAGTGCGAACCCCCCCATCACCCCCAAAAGGGCCTGTGTCCATCCCAGAAGAATGCAGAGCCCCAGACTTCATGGACATGCAGGTGAAAACAGCCCTCTCCAAAGCTAAGAACACAGCATCAATGGGTACACCCTCACCTACATTCACTGTCCAGACTCAACCTTACCACAGGCTATGTACCCAAAGAATGGCATACAGCAACAGTCATCCTTCTCCACAAAGGGGGTGCCACAACAGAACCTGGAAACTATTGCCCTATAGGCCTACTCAGCCTGGTCTGCAAAGCTATGGAGCAAATTATCATGGAACTCATAAACAAAGACATTGGGAACCTCCAGACACTGGACTCTACCCACCTTGGCTTTGTTAAAGGCAGATCCTGCCTCCTAAACCTAGTTGACTTCTTTGAAACAGTTACCAAGGACATAGATGGAGGTGAAAGTAGTCCACACAGCCCACCTGGACCTCACTAAAGCCTTTTGACACCATTTCATACTCTGGCATCATGGACAAGCTTACCAGCTTGAACATTAACAGCTATGTCACAGGATGGGTGGCCAACTGGCTCACAGATCAGACACACATGTTCAGAGTTGCGGGTGTCATATCCGACTCTAAACCAGTCACAAATGGCATCCCACAGGTCTTGGTCCTGGGACCCCACCTGTTCAGTAGATACTGCTCAAAGGTTCAGGCAAGCACGGGAGGAGTATGGCTGAACAAGTTTGCAGATGACTGCTAACTGTGGTCCATAATCGACTCTATGGCTGACACAGACATCCTCCAGAAGGGTCTTACAGAGACAGATACCTGGTGTCAAAACAATGCCCTCAAGCAGAATGCCAAATAATCCATAGTCATCCCCTTTGGATAAAGCAAAGTGCACACAAATTACCACATAGGTGGTAATCCAGTATGTACAGAGAATGTAATTATGGCCCTGGGGACCCAGGTAGATAGTAAACTCTCCTTGATCACATTGCCAAAGTGTTTAGAAATTCCTTCTATGTAGCCCACCTAATGTCACCTAATGTGTAACCCACTTTGTCTAGTCTGATGATGTCACCATCCTACAAGTATACCTGTGGAAAGGAGAACTCCCAGTAATGTGTATAGCGCATTGTGTAAATGTGTACTGCTGTAGTATCATAAAGTAGTTAGGTAGGGGGTTTGAATCCTGCACTTGACAACTGTGTGTGTGTGTGTGTGTGTGTGTGTGTGTGTGTGTGTGTGTGTGTATATCTCCTTGCAGAGGAGCAACCTTTTTGGAGACTACTAAAACACCTTAAAAGTGGTACACTTATCTTTGTCAAATCTGATGATGTCACCATCCTACAAATATACCTGTGGAAAGGAGAGCTCCCAGTAATGTGTATAGCATGTCGTGTTAATATGTACTTCTCTAGTATAAAGTAGTTAGGTAGGGGTTTAAATCCTGCACTTGGTGAGTGTGTGTCTGTGTGTCTGTGTGTCTGTGTGTCTGTGTGTCTGTGTGTCTGTGTCTGTGTCTGTGTGTGTCTGTGTGTGTCTGTGTGTGTCTGTGTGTGTCTGTGTGTGTCTGTGTGTGTGACACTGTTGGTCAATGTGTTGTGGGTTTTGCTTTTACTACTGTATGACATATCACAATGACAACAGTATGTGCATTGCACATGTCAGGTAGCTGTGTGGCAAATACGTATACATACATGTGACCTCAATTATTTCATAGGTGGGAACCCTGCTTTCTCCATGAACACATCTGTTCTCTTTGCCAGAGTGTGCTGCCGATTCACAGACCTTAGGTCACATCTGTATGCTTGTGACAAGCCCAGCCACTGCAGTGATCCCTGGCCTAGGTCATCCATGTCACACACACTCATTATGGTTTCTATTGAATAGTGTGAGTGAGGGTTTATGCCTGAGGTATATTTCAGACCTGTTCAAATGCAGCAAAGTCTGTCAATGATGGCTATTCATTATAGGTGTACAACAACCTTTGTGGATATGCATGCAGACCCCTTATTGCTTATGTGATCCACTGAGGGATTTCAAAATACCTTTGGAAATGTGACTACCAAAGGAGAGATGACGTAACACTTTGCTGTATGTACACATCGGTACCTGTTCAGCATGTTAGGGGCTACAACCTATGTGGTACTGTGGGGATACTATGTTTTGTATAAGTGAATGACTATGCTTTAGTTGGCTTATAGCTTTACAGCATGGGTTTGACAACAGGTATCTGTCTGTATGATACCCTTGTGGAGGATGTGTGTGTCATCTGGAGAATGCATTATAGTCCACAGTATACATTTCCAGACGTGGATGGACATATACCTACTGTGTTTGCTTGTACCTAAGAGATATGCCAAACAGGAGTGGTCCCAGGAATGGGTGCAGGTGAATACCACTGGTTACTGGCATAGTATAGTACCTGAAGGATCCAAATGTTACTGTGTGTCCTACATCTGTGTGTCACTTGTCAAGACATCATCTAACGATTGTTTATGGTCAGGCTGTTGAGGTTATGAATACTACCAGAATGCAAACCAATGACAGATAGTAACAGTATCACCCACAGCACAGTGTCAAACCATGTCATACATACATGTGTACTCAAGTTCCAAAATGTGTGTAGTACAATGCATACTGGCCACCAATGGAAACTATGGAGTGTTAACACTGTGTAATACAGGGCATGTCACCCTACCCATGTGTCCACTATGCACGTACATCCAGACAGTGTGCCTCCACCATGATTCACAAATGTACACCTGCAAATCTGTGCTGCACACATCCCACACGTACTGTTCACTCTCTAACACATGCTGCCAATACTACACACATCAGCCAAGTGGCACGTGGGCGGACAATACACTACTGGGATTAACACTGGTGTAAACAATACTACGTTGACAATCATAGCTTTAATGCATCATGCCTGCTCAGCTACACCTTCAAGGATATCATTACACTTTACTGCTGACAACATGCTAACATTGCTATACTGCTATAAAGTTACCCTGTGCATCAGCACCATGTTAGCCTGTTCCTGCATCAATGTTACAGATGACAGGAGGTGGCACAGGTTTCATCATATGCACAGGGTGTGTTGTTGGTTTGCCAGAGGCCTACATTGAGCCATACAATTGACGTGTGTGTGTGTGTGTGTGTGTGTGTGTGTGTGTGTGTGTGTGTGTGTGTGTGTGAGGGCCAAGAGTACTGGTATGGGCCAATGTGGATGTTAATGTGTGCGGGTATGTGTTAGCCCTAGGTGTCTGGTTTATGTGTGTGTGTCTGCATGCACACAGTTCCACCATGTGGCTGCCATATACGGGGAATTTGTGGGACAGCCACAGAGTGTACCTGCCAGGCTTTATGGATCACCATCTCTGACCATGGATATGGTACCTGTGCCTGGCAAGGGTGCTACAGACAGTATCAGTTACTAAGCCAGACTGGGTACTATCCTCAGAGGTAGACATATGTACACTGGATCCAGGTCCCTGCTGGGACTGGCCAGAGCCACGTGCACGTGGACTTCTAGGATGGTCTATAGACAGCCCACCCCCAACATTGCTGGGGCTGGTACTGACACTACGGGAGCGGCTGTGACTTGATGGACGTCCACGGCGACTGCTAGCTGCTGATGTTGCTGACATACATCCACATCGACGTCTCAACCATCCTGCACTGTTCTGACACATGGACATGACATTGGGGAGGACATCTAATGTCTCACTCCAATGTCTATCAGTGACCTCAGTGTAATTACGGATGGCACCTGCTAGGTTTCAGATACTGTCAATTACATTGGTGTTATGTGCCCTTAGTCCCTGTCTGGTATACTGTTCCATACATGCCTGTGCCTCCATGACAGCCTGGAACATGCATGAGGTTGTAAGACCTGTGGCATGTCTGCCAGGGACATGATGACCAGCAGGGCACCGACGAGAACCCCTGGACATCTGCTTATGTGGTACCATTCCAGACATCTCGCTATGGCCGTTGCATCTGGATGCATATGCCATAGATACCAGACTGTCCTAGCCATTGCCAACTGTACACTGTCCCTCAGCTAAGGGCATTGGTGATGATGTATGTATTGGCAGTATGACTGTGTGCATGGATGGGGTGGACACTTGTGTACTGTTGATTGGTGGCCCAACAACAGACCCTGGCTAACATTCCTGTGCCTCAACAAACCTATCCTCATTATCACTATTTGTGTCAGTGACATCAGGTTCCCTGCTGCAGTGAACCAGCCCAACCTCAGCACCTGTGAGAGGAAGACGGGAAATGCACTTTACGACCTGTACATGATGTCAGAACACATGCACACATGAACACATGCACACAAATACACTGCTCACTAAAGCAGACACACACACACACACACACACACACACACACACACACACACACACACACACACACACACACACACATATACACACCACAATCCAGAACATACTCAATAGCAGTTGATGGTGGGGTACAGTATCACAAGCCAAACAGTCATATCACACATGTCAGCATGCAGGACGTGTGTTGCTCAACAGCATGCAGTGTGAGTGTAAACAGTTCTTGCTACTAACAGTATACATGGCTTTGATGCATGTGTGTTGTTCGGTGATTGGCCTCACCCTGGAGCGCAATGTATACATGGACACAACATTGCTGTGCAAGTATTAAAAGCTCTTTACTGTCCTGTGCACTATCACTCACAGGTATACATACCATGGCTGGATGTGTATCTGTGTGTCACATAGATATCCATTTCTGATTAGAGCATCTGTGTCTTTAGCAGATAATTGTGGACACAGGTTTAGCCCATGCATGCTGTGTATATACACAGGATCAGTGGTGCATGTATACCTGCTGGAATACCATTGGTCCACATAGCCAATGTACAGTAGCTATGGTGAGTGTAGAACATATTGTGGACATGCCAGTGCCAGCCATGACATGGCATGCTACAACACGACTGCAACATTTAACATCACACATACCCAGTGTGTGTCATGTGACCTAGACACTCAATAGCATTACAAGACATATATGTGTCAATTTGTGCAAATGGTGATTGCTATGCATATTGTGTATAGGTGCATATGTTTGCACACACACAACATTGAGGTGTATAGCAATGAAAGATATGTGTAGTACTGTGGTTACTATAACTGGATGGGGTGTAGTACCATAAGCCATCATCATGCAGCATCATGTCATCACTCAAGGCTACTAATGTGTGCCAGACCAGCACCTATCATGCTGTACCTGAACTGCAGTACCATGGCTACATCCACCATTTCACGGCCAGTTGGTACATGGGTTTGTAAGGTGCCCAGTAAGGAGCATTGCCAAACATGAATGTGTTGTGTGTGGAAGAGTGTCTCACCACCCCATGAAAGGCCTCTACCCCTCAGGTATATTATGTGTGCTGTGTGGATGACATTTGGGATACTGGAGTGTGACCTTACAGACGGTGTGTGAATATGTCATGTGTAGCATATTAACATGTTCTGTGTATGACATAGTCGTGTATGTTGTGTGCATGGGTATCGAATCTGCCTATCCAATGGCCAGTACAGTGTAGCCAGATTTGTTTGGGATGCTCTGTGTATTGCATGTGTTTGAGGCAGCTAATTACATTACTGAGATATGCATAGTCTCACAGCAAACATGCACAGCATGCATTATGCATAGGTGTGTTACATGTGTACATGGCCTACACCTTACTTATGACGTGCACATTTTATTTGCAACAATAAATGTAGAACACACTCACCAGCATGGGTCTGCTGCCTTGCTGTCACACCAGAGGGACCTACAAGGATATGAGACAGTTTGTCAGTGGCAACAACTGTGGCATTGTTCTGTGGGTTTGCAATCTTACAGTAGTACAACTGTTTACATTCACAGGCCTACAGATTATGTTCCATATGATCAGTATTGCACAACACCAGACTCCACATCTTCTAACTACACAGTACACATCTCACATATGCATGATCTACCAATAGAGATAACAGTAGTCTACAGATATGCCATGTTACTTGCATGCTCCGTGTGAACTTGCTGGGTGGCTCCAACCTCCATGACGATACATGTCTGCTGCTGTTGGTGTTGGCCACTAGCCACCAGGCTCAGGAGCAGCTCCTCCACTCTGGGGAGGGGGGGATGGATGGTAACCCCACCACCTGTAGCAAGCTGTTGTCTACGGACATCAGACGCATGCTGCCAGACATGTCTAAGTAAATCACTGCAGTGATGGCGTACCTGCTCATATGTCCGGTTATGCATGCCTATGTCATTTACCCTACGGACAACATCTTGCCACAGTGCAGTCCACTCAATGCTGGACCTGGCTGGTTCTTGAGAATAGCACTCTGTAGTGCTGGATCAAACTGCTTGTAATGACGTCATCCTCAGCACTACTATTGCTTGGGTTGCAACAGTGGGCCATGATCCCTGGAAGACAATGAAACAATATGTCTGAGCAAGTCATATGGCACACATAACATTATACAGTACAGATATCCCTGAACTGCCATATATAGCAACCTGTTAGCTGTCAGAGGATACACACTTTCAATACCACATATCAGTACTCACCCCACAACTGCCTGACAGTGCCTGGCACACACTGTATATTACACCATGTTCTGCACAGCAACAAAGTGAAATCACTATGTAAGACTATACAACAGTAAATGGCACACTGTATGCGACACAATGCACCACCTAGCCACAGAAAGTATAGATCAAGCTAATGCATAACGTAATATGTCCTCCATTGCAATGATTGTATAGTCCAGTTACAGTATTACCATTATACCACACTACTTGTTGATGGCAAACCCCTGCCTAATATATGTACACATTCATGAATATGGGTGGCATACTGCTGTACTAGACTATACATGTTGCTAGATACGCACTTATATCCTGTAACACACATATGACAGAGGGCATGTTACAGGCATACCCACACACACATCAGACATACTTACAAGGCACAAAGGTATGGCAACCCAGATGAACTTTACGTGTGTACCATACAGCACTGTGTGTCGGTACTTACAAAACCTTAAGCCTGAGGTATGTAATCTGTGAGGACTACAGGGAACACACAAAACAGTGGTTCCAAGCAATGTGGACATACACCATACTGTGCTGTTTAGGCCTACAGCTTCAGGTAGTACTACTGTTCATACAGGAGTTGGATTCATCAGCAGTACCAATCAATAGGCATACATGTACTGCTTTAGCCTCCAATGACACACCCCAGTCAACACCAAGGGACTACATCAGACCGTATGCCATACTGCTTTTTCTGCCTAGCAATAGCATACACATCTTTTGCTGGGATCAAAGCTAGGACACAAAATACCATGTCAGAAACAGTTTCCCACTAGGCTATCCCACATATACACAACTTTGACACATTCACCAACACATTGACCATCACACTCAGTCAACCTCACATAGCATGTATTGCAACAAGTGCATGTGGGTGTGTATAGGTTCATAGGTAGGTACTAGGCTATTGGTCCTAGGGTCTATATAAGTCTAGCCAAATGGTACCCTGGCCCTTGCCACCCAAGGAAATTAATTTCCTGTGCCCCTGTCAAGCAGAGCCACAGAGGTGATCCCCGGGGTTTATTACCTATGTCCCATCCAATCATCAAGATTATTCATGAAGAGTGCTACTGAGGAGCTTTGTTTGCTATAGATAAGTAGTTTGTTCCAGAGTATGCAAGTCTCTGAGATAGGAATCTATCCCTCCAGCATGTTCTGTTTATTGTGGTGACAAGGTTTAGGTCCCTAGAGCATGTAGCTCGGAGGGATTGGGATTTCTTTTCGTGGAGCATGTCCAACAGCTCTGGGTTTGACATAGCTTTGTATGTTAGGCAGAGATCACCTCTGGGTAGGCGATATGTGACAGAGTAAAGCTGGCATTTTGTGAGATGGTCTGCATAGGGCATCTGTTTGAGGCCAGTAATCCTCTTTGTGAGGTATGTCTGTGGCCTTTCCAGTTGTTGTTGATGTCTTGTGAGGTACATACCAAAAGGGACGTTGTACTCTATAATGGGTCTTATGAGTGATGAGTAGAGGGGAACAATTACCTCTTTTTCCCTGGATGAGAAGCCTTTTGTGATGAGGTGTGCCACACAGAAGGGTTTCTTGACTAGTGTGGCACTGTGATCATCAAAGGGGAGACTACTGTCCACCTGTGTCCCAAGGTCTCATCACACTTTCGTTGTTAAGTAGACTATCACCTATGTGGTAATTCATGGGTACCGAGTTTTTACCAAAAGGGATGACAATGCAATTTTCGGCATTGAGCTTGAGGCTATGGCTTTGACACCAGGCATCTGTCTCACTATATATGACTCTCTCTTTATATATGTGTATATATATATATATATATATATATATATATATATATATATATATATATATATATATATATACATATATACATATACACATCCATTGGTATACATATACATACAGGCACATATACAGTCCACCTTTCATGGTGGGAATATCAATTATGCAAAGGATGTGAGGTATACAGTAATGTAATGATATCGCACAGTCTTGTGAGAAATGCATTGAAGGTGTTCTCAGCCCATGTAGCTTTAGCAGGCCTCACTGGCTGCAACATTGCAAACTGAACAAAACACACACACAGTGTTTAACCACCACATGTCCTATACCAGCACTGTATGCTGTCTTGTTTGCCACACACTACAACTTGCATACAAATATACACATAACCTTCACCAACATATATATGTCCACCCTTCACATACAGTTGCAGTATGTCCCTTGCTCTATGCACATGTACAGATGTTAATATATCTGACACATATATATCTCTCTGTATGTGTGTGCCACACACACACAAGGTCCACACTGTTGTAAGTCCCTGGACCTCACGGCTGACCTGCTGGGCCTTGCTGCAACATGAACAGGTGTCACATGTGAGCACACAGTAATATTAGAGGGTGTGTATATAGCTACAAATGCTAGATTAGCATACTAGCCTGATACAGCAGTTGCCAATGCTAAGCTACACATTAATATGACTATCATGAATGTGTTACTCTGTCACATCCATGTTTATATAGCTGTTTGCGCTACTCCCCCAAACAGCCATTTTCCACACTACTGTACAGAACACAGATAACATGGATCAGATGTTTGACATTTAATGCTGAGCTACGTATGTCACAGTTATGTCCCCCTGCACACAGCTACACACTGATTTGTCCATGGCAGTGGATATGCTGGACATCTGTGCATAGATACTACTACTGCCACATATGGATGTTTCAAAGTATGTAGAGTACTCTTCAAAAACATCTACTACATGCCAGTAAATACATATCTGTTACATAACTTTCCTTTGTATGTGTTGGTATTATTAATTTCCATGTTCCTTTTGCTTTTGGGTTTGCTTTTGCTGTTAATGTCTCTCTCTCTCTCTCTCTCTCTCTGTCTGCAGTGGAGTGATTGCGTGTGTGGGCAGCAAGTACAGCCTACTTTTATAGGTATCTGCACATGTGCATGTGATGGCCTCTGCACCAATTGGTGGCCACCATTTGATAATTGCATGCAGCCTGCTGTGTGGTGTGGTAATTGCAGTACTCACTGTCATAGCAACCCAATGCTATAAATTGCTAAGTCAGGTAGGCGTAGCCCTTTCAGCTTTCCAAAGTGGTGCTCATACTTGTTTGCTGTGGACACCGTTGTTTAAGTCAGAAGGTTGGTATAGTTCTTATATCTGAAGCTAGGGGTGTAGCCAGTGATTTAAATGTTGACCTGAATGTTGTCACTTCCAGTACACACTTGTCAGTGTAGAATTGTACTCACCCCTGCAAATGCTAACACAAGATACATGGGAGTATGTAGTTTCTTTTCTACTTATACAATTAACTGCCATACAAAACTAGTTATTGAGATGTATTCTTTTGGCACATGAACTGTTTGTGAACTGCTATACTGTGAATATTAATGTACTCGCTTCTGAAAAGTTTGTGCTTTTTTAGTGTTGACATTAGCACAGGCTGCTCATGAAACCTGGACAATTCCAGTACTGAGTATGCCTACTTACATCCTTGGTAGACCCTGAACACACAGGTATATTGTACATTTGGGTAGGGATGCAGACGTATAGAGAGCATTATGTATTATTGTGTGAATGTTATCTTGCTGGACTTAAAAGGTTGCTGTGTACCTGTTAGTTTATCAAGGCAAGTAGTCTGTCTGCATAGCTCCCAACTGTGGACCTCTCCAGATGGTAGCCAGATGTTAGCCTGTTATTCTTTGTGCAACGCACAGGTCTTTTCAGCACTGGTACAATGGCATTGTTACAGTCAGTTGCTACCAGTACATGGCTACATCCTTTGGTATTTCAGTGTTGTTCTCCTACATAAGGGTATGCTTGTGGAACTCCTTCAAAAGCTATTTGCACAGTGTGTAACAGCAGAAAAGCTGATATGCCTGTGTGTTTCTGCCTCTGCCAGGCCTCTGAAACACTCAGGTACATATTTGAACAGAGTCAGGGAAAGGTAGGTAAAAGTGAGGTACACCTTTAAAATAATAGAGACAGTAAGTGGAGACTTTGAGAGAACCAGTGCATATGGATTACTACACCTTTTCTGAAGTACAAGCGGTGTCTAACTCTTATTACTGTCATTATTCATTTTGTGTAATATACCCACCTTTCTGCCTAACGTCAGTACTTTTCAGAGGGATTCAGAGGGGCACAGCTAACTTATGTTTCAAAATCAGGGACATCCCTGAAAAGTAGTCACATTTGGGATGTATGTCCTCTGCCCTAATCAGATATGCCACTGTTTGTCCTGCTATGATACTGTGTGTGGGTTGTAAATTGCTGCTGTATCATTATTTCCTGCTAGAATGACTGGTTCTCTTATCACAGTCATATAATGCAATTCCACAACTGCTGGTAAAGTTCCACAGAACAAGTTTTATGTTATGGCATTCCTATTTTTCCTTTACATTCACTCATTCTGATGCATGCTATATTTATTTCAACACCAACTTGTATGTCTTCCGGGTTAGTGGTACTTCATGCAGTCTAGTGTGTCCAAGGTATGGGGTTCGAGACTGACAGAGTTGTTTTATTTTGCTGCTGAGCAGAACAGGGGCCCTGACATACAGAGTGACTAAGGCACTTTTAAGCAGTTGTAAGTGGGTTTGCGTGATGCTTAGCGATGCTTAGCAAGTGCAAACAAGTGCACACTCGTGCAAATCCACTAACTACTGCTTAATAGTGCTTACCCCCGTGCTAATTTCTTTGAAAGAAAAGAAAATGGGGATATAGGAAAGTGGTGAAAAAGGGGCACAGAGGGAAATACAGTAGGGAAAACAGCTCAGGATGTGCAGGACGGGTGTAGGGAAGGTCCATAGCTGCCCATTTCTTTAACAGCAACAGCTGTGCATATGCAATAAATTTGGAGGGAAATATGAAACCTTCCACCCCTGAGAGAGGGGTGAGGACAACAAAGTATGTTGTACTGCCAATTAAATATCAGTTTATGTGTCCAACGGACATGTGTGCAAAATGGGCAGCTATGTATGGGGCGTAATTATTTTTTGGGAGCAGATTGCCCTTTTTTTTTTTTTTTTTTTCAGGTGAGAGAGGAATTTGGGGTAGGAGAAGTAGGTATATTTTGGGAGGTAGGTTGGGGAGGTAAACAGACAAGACAAACAAAATGCATACAGGGGCGCACATGTGGTGGGTGAACACCATTGACAGGGAAGGATGTTTAGAAATCGCAAGCCCATGAGCCCACAGATGGCAACAGTGGAACTGAGATCCCCACCCATGGGCAGTCACCACTGCACCTTCACAGCCCAGAGGGTGGCTGTGCTGGGGGCTGCATAGGAGGGGCAGGCTCACCCGTGAGTTGCGCCACTCATGCCTCAAGCTGGCGTAGAGGATCAGCGACAGAACGCTCGATCTCCCTATGCACCACAGCCTGGATCGTTCGGAGGGTGATAGGTGGCCCTCCTCTGCCCATGCTTGCACGGGGGAGGGTGGGCCCCATCCCCTGCAGCACTTCCACCCAAAGGTGGCACAGGGCCAATGGAGGAGGAGGTCCCAGATTGGGCACTGGACCTGCTGGTGCCAGGTGCCATCGCCAGCTGAGGTGGGACAGGTGGGTCCGTTGGGACCGGCCTTCCCATACGTTCTATGTTTAGGAAGATTTAATGAAAATATGGGTTAGTAATAGTCAACAGCATTCCCAATTAGTTTTAACAGCATGCAGAAGTATTCCCATAACCCAACACACCAGAGTTCCAACAGTTCAACAGCAAGCATGACACATGAATATATAGAACAACAGCGGACATTGCAACAGCATGCAGGTTTAATTGATGGCAACAGGCCACCAATATTGTGGTATTTGAACAGGGCACATGCATTGAAATAAATGCAGATATTTATAAACCAATAGGACATATGTCCCAACAAATGTTTTCAGGTTAGACATACCCATTGAGGTGTGGAATTGCATTTTTTATGCACATACAGTAGGGTGGAAAATGATAGCTCAATTAACAACTTATATATCCTTCTAGTTTACACTACATTCCTATTAACTGCAGTTATATGTCCCCTACATGTATTATTACACTACCCAATTGTCCTTAAATTGGGAAATGGGTTTTGCTAGATCTTTACATACATGGGCTGTATCTGACATACAAACTGTCCGGGATGCAGATGTTACTGCTACATATTTTGTGAGTTGCTCAGACAGACTACTGCTGAGATGGTACACTGACAGCTCTACATTTCTGTACTTATCTAGATATGTTTAGGTGAAATTATCAGTTATATGTTAACAGCTCCCTACATTTCTGTCAGCACAATGACATTTCTGGGGAACACAATACCAAGCTACTCATGTGCCAGATTAACCTGTACATGCTGGGCATGAACCAACAGTTGAGGACTGTAAATATGCTTAAAAGCTACTGGCTCCCCCTTCATCCACTTTATATGGGCCTACCCAACTGTGTGTTAACAGTGCTTAATACAACAGTACTATTTCTATAATGCAAGAGTACAGCAACATATCAAATAAAATGACACAGACACACTCCAGGAATTATACCTTTATTAAAGATTTATAACACTTTTCTAGAGGCTCTCTCATTTATTTTACATAACAGTACAAGCTGGATAACTTCTAACCTGCCTGGTGGTGCAGCCTTAGCAGCCTATCTGCATAGGCTTGCTGATTCGCAGCACGGACACCTGCAGCTGTGAAGTCAATGAAGTGATATTGAGACATACCTATCCATAGTATAGACTAGAATAGCAATTTTTACATACTTAATTCCATGGCTACTTAGTAGTGGGGCATTTTCCATCTCACGGGCCTCCTGGATCCACTGGTCCAGTTGTCCCACCTTGTCTCTCTTCAGGTCTGTGTGGTGGTTTCTGACCTGCTCACCAGTCCGAGGGACACCTGTGGCACTGGTGAGTTTATGAGCTAGATGGTCCCAAGCTTCCGCTTTGTATTGGGTGCCCTGGTACTGGCCCCACAGGAGTCTATCCTCATGATTATGGACAAGGAGCCAAACCATTACTTTTGACTCCTCAATGCCCCAACATTGCCCTCGAAAACGAAAGCCCTTTCCAGCACTGGCCATTGCTGCCTGCAGATGGGAGCTACAACCAGTTATGGCAAGTATTCCCACCTATGGAGCTTAAATATGCATCATTTCCCACACTTATTTGTGATTGGCCAGTTTTGAAAAAACTCAGCTGAAGGCACACCTGCTTAGCAATGGGTAAACTTCCATCGATATGTATGTGTGTGTTGAAAGTGCATGCTTATGAAAAGCTGTCGTGGCTTAATGGTTTAGTACTGTGATTATGGTGCACATTATCCCGGGTTTGAGGCCTGTCATTGCTTTGTATTTTACTACTGGCCAGACCGGCTAGGAGGTGTGGCTGTGTGTAGCCAACTTTGCTCAACGGTGCTCTATGTTGCTCTACGGTGCTCTACATTGCCCAATGTTGCCTGACATTGTGCTAGTTAGCGCGTTGCGCAGCTACGTGCAAACATGTTCTGTTTGCGCTAGTTTGCGTGATGCGCAGCTCTGCGCAAAGCTATTGCACTAGTTAAAGCAGTGCTAAGCTATGAGCAATTATACTTAAATATGCTTAATACTGGTAAACTTTGCTTAGTGCTTCACAATGCTTAAGATACATTACTTATGCATTCATCAGTATGCATGACCATTTCACCTTCATATATATATATATATATATATATATATATATATATATATATATATTAATATAAATATATATGTGTATATATATATATATATATATATATATATATATATATGTATATATAGATATATATATATATATATATATATATATATATAAATATAATTTGTTCACTACTACATAGGCCATTTCAATGCTTTTTACTAAAATTTAAATGATAAATGTCAGGAATTATTTTTATATACAGATTTCCAACAGAAAATAGAAAGGGGAGTGGTGGGACTCAAACCGGGAATGCCTCCTCTTTGTGTGAAGGCTCTACCACTATGCTATTTCTATTTTGCTTAATTTGCATATAAGTTTCTTATTATCCTCTTCGATGTCTAAACTGCTAACTGTAGCTAAGCAATGGGCAAACCAATGCAAACATGCACAAATATGGGCGGCTATATCGGGAATAATAAAAAAAAATAAAAGTTTTACATTTTATAATTGTACAGGGGTTTAGAATGTGGGGGAGGGTAGTGTTGGGTATGTACACATTTGAGCGGACTCGCTTATGTCAGTTGACATTTCCCAATTGAGAGACTTGCAGGGGCGTGGATTTTTGGACAGCTCGGCAGTCCGACACACCCCCTGCACTCATGCACGCTCCGTGTTAGCCTTAGAGTTGAGGCAGCGCACCCTCATTAATATGCATGGCACGCTGCTGTCTTACTCTTAGACTGGCGTTTGTGTGTAAGACTAATTTAGTCTTACACAGAGGATTCATGAATCCTGGGGACAGAGTTAAAAGCCCTGACTAAAGAACAATATAATACATTCTCCCTCTGAATAAAAAACATTCATCCTTCACTGCTCAATCAATAGTAAATGTATTTATACCTGGTATGTTAAAAATAAAAAAATATGAAGCATGTTAAAATAAAACCATGGTTAATTCGATTAAATGCTAATCAGTTCCCAGGAATAAATGAAACATGCACTATTCTCCCATACTTAAAATTAAAAATGTGGAGATAATTTACCTAAATCAAGTGAAGAGTTTAAGGGTTAGTCCCACACCTAAAGAATTTATTTAGTTACAATGGTTATATATTAACCATGGTTTTATTTTAACATGCTTTATATTTTTTTTATTTTTAACACACCAGGTATAAATAAATTTACTATTGATTGAAGTGTAGGATGAAGGTTTTTTTTCAGGGGGAGAATGTATTATATTGTTCTTTAGGCAGGGCTTTTAACTCTATTTTTAACTATGGTAGAACTTTTATCAAGTGATGTGTTAATTGAACATTGTTAAGAGGTTTAATTGAGACATTGGTCACATGACTGGATTGTTGAAACATTTAAGAGTGTCTATGAAGTTGATTCTTTTATCTGAAGAAGTCCAGCCACTGTGCTGGACGAAAAGCGCTTAATAAATAGAGTTTGTGGTGTTCTTGCATCAGTTGCTTTTTTATGTTTATTCAGTTTGTGAAGTATTTTTTCGTTTTCATAAAGTGAAAGTCTGACACAGTCTTGCTAGAGTGCTGTCTGATGCCTCTGAAATACCTCACTCTGGTGAGCAGTCTAGGCACTATGGAACTGACCTTGCGGGTGCATCATCCTGACCTTCATGGCCAGTGGGTAGAAGATATCAGAGTAAGGGCATCCGTTATGTATCATAGGCAATCTGCCTTGTCTTCAGAGTCATATTCATTTTCTGATTTATAAATCTGCTTATTATAAATGTATAACATAATGAATTTTTTTGATAAATCATTTGAGGACCTGGCCTACTATTACCTACAACAGGGACCAATGCTAATGGTGGGAAAAGTCTGTGTGCCAGTATTGGCCAGTGTGTAACCACCACAGAGTCCTGTAACCGTGGATCAAAGCTACTGGCCTGATAGTCTTAGTTGTCCAACATGGTTTACCTGGGATAGCTTTATTGAGGGAAAGCTGGGCATAAAACCAGTCATCCTGCAAAACATGAACTAAGGATTGCTACACTCACTCCTAGTTCACTGACATGAAGTAGCTTGGAAGCAGATGATATGATGGTAAGGAGGAAGCTGGGCATCCTGTGTATCTAGGAAACAAGACGGAAGGCCTGTACACCAAATCTACTTGGCTTGGGATCCAGATTCTTCCACTCAGGGTGAAATCAGACTAGAAATAGTGTGGGTATCTTGGTGCAGGAGGTGCTTCAGAAGACCGTAAGGAATGTCATCAGAATAAGTGACAGGCTCATGGTAATCAGACACCAGTTTAAGGATAAGACAGTATTCATCATCTCAGGCTATATTCATCAACAGTGTTGTGATACTGAGAAAAATAATGTCTGAAAACTGTTGTTGGATCTACTAGATAAAGCAGGATTGCTTAAATTGCTATTGATAATAGGGAACCAGATTCCACATATTGGGACCGAAAAAGCAGGATATGAGGACTGCCTGAGTTTACAGGAGTAAAGAAACAGGAATAAAGAAGGAGAGGCCACTTTAGTGTTCTGGCTGGCAAATGGTCTGATGGTAGCCAACACAATCATAAGATTACATAGAAGAGTAGCAAACATGCAACTCAGACATTCTCCTAGCAAGAGCAGGGCATTGGGGTAAAATCTGTGACTGCAAAGTCATCCCCATTGAAACAGCCTATGGTATAAACCACTGGTTCACAGAACCAGCTGCAATCAGTGGTCAGAGAAGGTGATGAGGTCAATAGAGACCAGGCTGAAGACATGAGAGTTCACTGGAGAGAAAGCACAACAGTCAAGGAACCTCAAGAAGAAGAGAAACTACATGAAGTTGAAAAAGAATAGCAGCAGAAATAAGACAGGTGCAGAAACCTGGAGGTGGAATGCAGAAGTCTGCGCAGTACATCAGAGCTGTGGGCAAAAGCAACGGAGAAAGCAAGATCTCCGTTGCTTTTTTTTAGTGTTTTGCTATGTTAAATGAGTTTAACATAGCGAGACAGTTTTAAAATAAGCAACGGAGATGTCCGTTGCTTATTTTAAAACTGTCTCGCTATGTTAAACTCATTTAACATAGCTATAAAAAAGCAACGGAGATCTTGCTTTCTCCGTTAACACTGTCTCGCTATGTTAAATGGGTTTAACATAGCGAGACAGCTTTAAAATAAGCAACGGAGATCTCCGTTGCTTATTTTAGCTGTCTCGCCATGTTAAACCCATTTAACATAGCGAGACAGTGTTTAAACGAGTTATACTAATGGAAAAAGTCCGGCGACGGACCTTTTCCATTAGTATAACTCGATTTACAACGGGCACGCTGGCCAATCAGCGTGCACGTTTTGGGGGGGTCATGTTATAATATAGCAATAACCCATGCCTGGGTGTGGGTAATGCTGGATTTACCCACGGTTGGCGTGGTTTGGTCCCCGGTGGCCGAGGGACCAAACAAAGCCAACCGTGGGTAAATCCAGCATTACCCACACCCAGAAGTGGGTTATTGCTATTATACAATGACATTATTTAAGAAAAGAAATAATTACTTTTCTTAAATAATGGCATTGTATAATGCCTCTTTACTGCCCTTCCGCAGCTGTCTGGTATTCTGCGGCAGTTCTGATGTACTGCGCATGCCTACGCAGTACATCAGAGCTGTGGGCAAAAGCACTGTTTCGCTATGTTAAATGGGTTTAACATAGTGAGACAGCTTTAAAATAAGCAACGGAGATCTCCGTTGCTTTTTTTAAACCTGTGTCGCTATGTTAAACTCTTTTAACATAGCGAGACAGTGTTTTATACTATCGGAAAAAGTCCAGGCGACTGGACCTTTTTCCGTTACTATATTGAGGGATTTACAACGGGCACGCTGGTTGGGCTGGCCAATCAGCGTGCACGTTTTAGGGGAGGAATTGTATAATACCTTTTCATTCCTTATACCTCATTACCTACTTAACACTTGGCTTTTCTCTTGTTTTATTCCTGGTTGATTCTGTATTCACTTCTCTATATAGATCTTTTCAAATGTTGTATCTTTGACTAACTTATTTTTATTATGTTCCTTTATTCATATTTTCAATCTCTTCTGCATATTTATATCACTCTTTTCCATCCTATTTTTCCTTGTCTATAGCTTAATGTCTCCGCAACTAAAAAGTGTATAAAGTATAAAACATATGATGTATTAGCACAATAATGTACTATTAACATTGTTTTTTTTCTTTATGTTCACATTATTACTTTTGTTTATTTTTCAGTTTGTCCTTTTTTGTTTTAATGTTTCTTGTTTACAATTTTTTTATTACTTATGTATAAGGTTTAAATTACTTCTGTTAACTAACTTTGTACATATTGGGGCTTTCCCCCTGGGTGTCAACTGCAAACAGGCCTTTGCCAGGTCGGACTATCCCCATTAACAAAAATAAATTAATCTCCCATCTTCACTTACTTCTTAACTGCTATCTAAGTCTCTTCTCTGACTTTCTCTCTAAAAAAAACATAAGCCTGTTTCTCCCTCACTTCATATTGCACGTCCTATTTGCATTAGACTAACTTACCTTTAATTTCTCTTCAAACTGTCTAACATTTCTCCAATTATTAAATGATTGTGAGATACCGTGCACTGATTTTTTTTATCAATGTTTTTAAATTGTCTAAGTGTTATTATTTAAACTGCATATGATTTAGTTTTATTTTTGAAGATTGTACATTTTTTTCATAGGTTCATAGGTGTTTACTAGGCTAACAACCACAAGGGCCTTTTTAAGCCTAGCCATGCATACCAAATCTCTGACAAGTTCTACTACCCTTGATAAGTGTAAGCATGGGTCTGAGAAATGAACCATTTACAGGTTACCTGTGTCCATTAGAGACGTAGTTGCCAAACCAGGGATGAATTTCCAATTTCCCATCCAATTGTCCAAGTTGCACTTAAATTAGGTTAGGGAGGAACTCTGCTTAACATGGATAGGGAACCTGCCCCATAGATGGGGTAGTCTTTGGGATATATACCTGTCCCTTCAGCAGGTCCTATTTATATCGCAGGCAAGGTTTAAGTCTTTAGAATGGGTAATTCTGGTGCTGTTAGTTTTGCGTATATGCAAGAGCTCCATCAGAGTGGGGTCTGAGAATGCCCTGTATGTCAGGAATAAATCTCCCCTCAAAAGCCTGTAGGAGACAGCATGCAGGGATAGGGCCTTGAGGCGGTCTGCATAGGACATATTACTTATGCCCTGTATCCATTTAGTGAGGAACCTCTGTGGACATTCCAATTGTTGGATATGCCTGGTTAGGTACATACCAACAGGGGCATTGTACTTAATGATAGGTCTGATGAATGTCAAATACAGTGGAACAATAACCTCCTTGGACTTAGATGCCATACCTTTGTTTATAAGTTGTGCAACATAGAATGATTTCCTCACCACTGTAGATACATGATGATCAAAGCCTAGTTTGCTATCTATGTGTGTCCCTAAGTCTCTGACTACTGCATAAACTGTAAGAGATGTGTTGTTAATATGATAGTTACCAGGGATGGATGACTTTCCAAAGGATACTTTTTAGTCCATGCCTCTGACACCAGTTGTTTGTCTGTGTCAGTCCCTCCTCTAGAACATTTGTGTCAGTGTGAGATTCAATGACAGCTCCTAATTTGCAATCATCTGCAAATTTAGTCAGCCAGAGACCACTGACATTGGCCTTGACTTCTGAGAAGCAAATACCAAAAAGGAGTGGTCCAAGTACTGATACCTGAGAGACTCCACTTATAGCTGGAATCTTTGTAGAGGTGGACTCGCCAATTCTAACTTCCTGGGTCCTGTCTGTGAGCCAGCTGGCTATCCACCGGGTGACACATGGGTTTGTACCTAACCTCTTGAGTTTGTCAACAATGCCTGAGTGGGGTATTCTGTCAAATGCCTAGATCAGGTAAAGGTAGGCAGTGTGAATGATTTTGCCCTCATCCATTGTTTTGGTGACCTTCTCAAAGAAGTCCACCAGGTTGAGTAAGCATGATCTGCCTTTGACGAAACCAAACTGGGTTGGGTCCAGTCGCTGCAGGTTTACTATATCTCTGTTGATCATCTCAATGATAATTATTTCCATGGCTTTACATATAAGACTAGTGAGACTTCTAGGTCAGTTGTTTCCAGGGTCAGTAGATGACCCACCTTTGTGCAGAGGGATGACTGTTGCCTTTCTCCCTTCATGATTCCTGAAGCCTGTTTGGAGGCTACAGTTAAATAGTAATTCCAGAGGCCCTGATAGGTCATGTTTCATGCTATTTAGAAGGCATCCTGAGATATTGTCTGGGCCCATTGATGTAGTGTTCTTGGTCTTAGAGCTTTAAGGACCTGTTCCCTAGTGATTGTAGGGGAGTTATATTTGATGATATTTCCTAAGGGAAGATTGAGGGGGAGAGACGAGTAAAGTTGGAGCCAGTAGGTTTGCTATATCTTCTGGCTCAGTATAGGTGGCTCCATTTACAATGAGTGCTCCACACAATTGTCTATTGCCTTTGAGATTGCGGACATAGCTAAAGAATGCTTTGTGGCTGTCCTTTGCCTGGGATGACAAATTTACCTCAAATGTGGATTTGGTGGACTTTATTTGTCCTCTAAGTTGTTTGTCTAATTTGAGAGTGATTTTATCCTGCTGAGTGCTGCACCTCCTAATTTTTGTCATGATTTTCTTCCTCCTGTTATACAGATGATTGATTTTGTGATGCCAACAGGGTGGCTTGTTTTTTGAGTTAGTTCTGTACTTCTTCCTGGTGGGTACAGCTGCCTCTAAGCAGCTATTAACATGCTTGTACAGAGTTTCTGTGAACAGCTCTGCATAGGCAGAAGTGCTCTCAGGGTTTATGGGGGCTTGAAATGTTGCTAGGTTCTTGCTTAATAGCAGGAGGTTACCCTTAGAATAGTTCCTGAATATTTCAGATTTAGCTGGGCAGCCAGGTTTTATTTTTACTTTAAAGGAGACCATTTTGAGGTCTGACCTTACCAGGGAAGTCATTACAGTAGGGGATGTGCAGCAGTCTCCCATATTAGTGAGGACCAGTTCCAGTATGGTTGTTCCCCTGTTTGGTGTATTGACCATCTGGTCCAGGGAGTTTTACAAAATCCAGGAATCTCTGTGCATGTACATTTGGTGTCTTATACGATTCCCATTTAACAGTGGGGTAATTACTCACCCATGAATATGGTGTTGGGTCGGATGATTACTTTTTCTAACAAGTTTAAATATATGGTATGGGTTTCCTGGGTCATAGAGAGAGACCTATAGCTTGCAAGGAAGTGATATTGGATTTTACCTATGATGATTTGAACATGGAGCAGCTCAAGTGCATTGTCATGTTTGACCATCCTTGAAGTATATTTATTTTTGATGTTAACAGAGACACCTCCACCTTAGTCTCTGCCTGTGAAGTAGATGGCCTAAATGTGTGGAAGGCATTATAACTGTGCACAGTTGGTGTGCTCTCTGTGGCTTTAAACCGTGTTTCAGTGACCACACAGGCATCAGCATTCTCTAGGATAAAGAGATGATCTAGGGAGTGGAGTTTTCTGTTTAGAATCCTAGCACTGAGCAGTAATACCTTTAGATTTTCTTGGTTTTGACTTGCTATGTTGGAAGTACTTTCACTGTGGCATTGCCTAAAAAAGTCACTGTGGGGGAAAACAATATTTTAGCTAATATTTGACAGCCTATAGGGGAGAGGTGCAGACCATCCCTGGCAAATCAGTGTGGTCTGTTGATCATCTCCTTCCATACTGACTAATATTGCACCCCCTTAGAATGACACCAGAAACTAAGCCAGTCATTAAAGTCAATCATCTTTCGTTCGTATTTTGGCATCATCCATGGAGATGGTAAAATGCTGCTGAATGCTAGGCTCATACCAGCCTCAGACATATATTCAGAGAGCTCCATGATGTTTCTCTTCATATAGTCTTCAGAGGTACGTCTTCAGTATTTACTCCTACATGGACTATGACTAGGTCATATTGGTAATTGTGGGCCAATGGCCTGAGTGCATGCGTAATGTGGCATATCCTAGCCCCTGATAAGCAACTTGACCGTAACTTTTTCCCTACTCAGCCTGGTGGGAAGGACATCAGTGTGCCTCATGATGGAGTCTCCAGTGACTAGAATGTTGGATTGTGTATTGACTTGCCTTATGGGCTTAGAGGTAGAGCTGTATGAGATGTAGCTCTGTGTGTTGATGTGGGTGCTGTTTTGAAAGACTGCATTTGGGGCTGCTGAGGGTGTACTTGATCTTGGGAGGTCTTTGTGGTTTGGGAAGGTTACATGTAAGTGCCTCAGCATATGTGGGTCTCTATGTCTGCTTTGAATTGGGCGTGATGGGTGCAGTGTGTGTACTACTGACAAACTTATTGAAATTAGGAGTACTTTTATGTGGGAGCTTTGCCTCCAGTGACATTGTGTAAATAAATCTCTCACATACCATATCAGTTTGTTTGAGAATTAACTGGTTGTCAGTAAACATGAGGCAATTTCTGCATTGCCTCAGGATGCCCATATCCATCAAACCGGTAACAGAGAGTGTAGGAGAGTTCATATCCATGGCAACAGACCCTTTTTTATTGATTAGACAGTTGGAGTGAGAATATCAATCACTGTCAGAAGTATCAGGGTTGCAACTATGCGGACAGTGCTTGTCACTGCAAACTAGTTCTCCTGTGTGCAACTAGGTATTGGAGAAATTTCAATTGTGCTTTTACAGGAAAAATGTCACTCAAGGTGTTTGAGTCTGTACAGAGCACTGCCAAACACTTGAGGGGAAACTAATATGTAGACACGAAAATTTAAGAATGAAGTATTTAGGCAGATATTCTGAAGTTAGAAACAAATCAAGCAGTACATTCTGAAAACAAAGAATTAGTCACATGAATTAATGTTTTGCAATAATTTGGAGCATTCATCCCTGGGCCTCTACTGAAAATGAACTATCCAGCTAGACTTTTCCAGTAATCAAATGTCAATAAATAAATTAATAAATAAATTATACTCTGACTTCCAGGATAAGACTCCCCCGCCTCTGTCTATCCCTCTCTTTCTCTCTGAAAACAAGTTTTGGCTAGAGACAAACTTTCTACCTTTATTTACAGTCCTAAATTTAAAACCGCTAAGAACAGTCTTGTTTCCCTTACCTGATTTTAATTATGAAGGAATCACCAGGAGATATTAACCCCAGTTTTAGGCCCCCAGCCTTTATTACCCAATGATCTCAGTGAATTCTAGACCAACTGCAGACCTCAATAGTTTTACCACATGCTGCTGTAAAGACCCACATTTCCTCATCAGTACCATATATCATTACAACATATTAACAATCTCCACTCAGAATAAAAAAACTGACAATTTCCCTATTGTTATTAGATCCATGGCAAAACAGTCATCAGGATGTTTCCTTGATACATACAGCATTTGAAATAAAAGGATTATCCTTGAGGCCTGCATCCCACTGCATAACCCAGGCATATCTGGAAACTCTGACTCTTCACTACTGTGGAAAATCATGCTTCTCTGTCTAGTTTGTTTGAATCACATTCACTGGAAACAACAGAAGTTCTAACAAACTGGTTGAAGAACAATGTCTTAATTCAGATTGATGTGTGATGGCAATGCACAGCAATGGTGGCTTCTTTTGTCCCAACCTAGGCCGACATATTTATAAATCATTTTGAAAAGTTGTATAAGAAAATGAATCTCTATGCTCAGAGCTATAGCTAGTATTTCCCTGATCTTGCACCCCCATCAACTTAAAAAATAATAATAATAAAAGGTTCTTTCACACTTTTTCATTTTAAGCTGTAATAAACCAGTTAAACTATTTGTAGCAATCATGTTCCTAATGTTTCTACCACACTCAAAGTGTTAAACTGCTTCAGCACTGACCACAAATGCAATGCTAACATTTTCAAACTGAATGTTGGTACTGTATAAAGGTTGACTAGTATCTGCTGATTTGATGATAGCACCCCTTATCTCTTTATACTTGGAGAGCTGCCCCTTTGCTTCACCCTAGTTATTGCTCTGTCTGTTTTACACCACTTTATGAAGGATATTTTTATAAATTATATAGATTAATTCTGGTACTTCTGAACTCTAACTTTAATATGTTTTATGTACCCTTTTTCCAACTAAAGTGTCACATTTTTGTTATAACTGTGGATGGAAGAAGGCATGGTAAGGTCAACTCTTTGCAGTAAACTCACTGGGATAAGTATGTTGTTCTTTTTCAAAAATGACCACCTAATGTAGCCTAAGACACAAGTACCTTCAGCAATATCAAAAGCACCTTTTTATGTCCATTCACTTGACAAGCTATAAATTTGTTGTAACTTAAATTTACCTGTGGCCAAAATCATGGCAGAAATTGTGTTAGGACTACTACATTCACCTGCTTAACAAGTGGAATGAATGAATAACTAAACAAATAAATAAATAAATGTTGCCCTAGAGGTTTACAGTCTATAACTATGCATTTAAGCATCAGATGGTGCAGTGGTAGCTTTGTCGCCTCACAGCAAGAGGTCCTTGGGTTTGATTCTCAGCTGGGGTGCGTTCTGTGTGGAGTCTGCATGCTCTCCCTACGTTCCTGTCGGTTTCCTCCCACATTACAAAGACATGCATCAGGAGACTTTTTCCACAGCCCTCTGCTGAAAATTGGCTTAATTCCAAGTCGAACTTTCCTGGTTAACAAATGTTAAATAAAATTTAAGTACCTTGTGAGACTATCCTGTGGATTCAATAAATTCTGTGTACAGGATTAGTGCAAAACCTTTATGTGATGAGCATCAGTGCTAATTACATATGCATGCCATGCATCACTCTTACACAAATATAAGCTTGGCTTCTTGGTCAGCAGTTTTGCTGGCCAGGAAATCATGTAAAGCAACATGCAGACATGTAAACCTGTTTACCTATGGGTAAACTAGGTCTGTGGAATTGAGTGGAAAACCACAGTGGCTACCAGGGTACAATATAAAGCAATGTGTACATTTCTAAGACACATAAAAGTGTAGTCAGTGCAGAGTAGTGTGCAAACCTCTTTTAGGCATATTGAATAAAAATGTTGCTAGTGATCAGCATGGGTACATGGGAAGTATGTGTATTGAAAAAGGACACACATATGAATTGTAGGAATAAACACAGGGGAAGAGGACAGGTAAAACATGGTAATTTACAGAAGAGGAGGGCATGTCAATGTACGTATACCACAAAGACAAGTCAGTTGTAGCATGAACAGTAATCGCATATCTATATGATGGGTCTATATTAGATCAATGAACGCTTAAAAAAGTGAACGTAAGCAAAAGCTTACAATTTCAAACTGTCAAAATCCAGCAAAAAAAAAACAAATAAATAAAATACTTTAAACATTACATTAAGTGGGGGACTTCACCCCCCCCACACCACCCTTACTTAAATATACCAACTCCGAGACCACACTACAGTGCCGAAAATGGCAAAGTAACAAAGCGGCCAAGCGAGTTCTTTCCCAGGGAAAGAATTTGCTTAAAAGCCGCTTTGATATTTTGCCATTTCAGTCTTTTGAGATCGATCAAGACGTATTCGAAAGAATGCATCTTCGGCCTTCTAATAGGGAACCCTATATGATACAGTATGTACTGTTGTTTACACCTCCTGTATAGTATAGTCATATCATCAACAGTTTTTGTATATTATGTGACTGTCACACATGGTAACATATCCAGCGGAGAAGATTTTTCATGATATAAGCATCCTGACATGATCACTGTAGAAGACGTTTAACAAGAACAGTATATATAATTAGGGGTTAAGTTGATATTGTGAAGATGTGCAAAATAAGTTGCCAGAATATGAATGTAATCTCACCATAGGTCTCAAGCAAGTGGGACAATGGCAACAGGCTCATGGACAACAGTAGACACAATCACGTAGAACCATGGACAATATCAGAATAATAACACCATTACTTTGTGTCATTGACAGAACCTATGTGATTGTGAGTTATTATACATGGATCTGCAAGAACACACTCATACAACTATCATGTTTTACCAGTAAGGAGAATCGAGCACATCTTCCTCAAAAATGATCATCTTTTGGAAGTGTTAAGAGGGACACCATTACACCTGTAGTTTAAATTATTTGCAATCCTGGTTAGTTGACAGGTTTGCATGGCATATATATGTCACCATCCACGCTTTCACGAATGTAACTCATGGCCCTCAGTGTTGTAAATCAGCTGTATTTACTGTGTGCATCACAAGAACATGCAGCAAACATGCATCTTGTGCAACAGTTACTAGTTTATGACCAATAAGTTGTGTGAGAGCTCACTGTGGTAAAAGTGTTACACTTGAGTAACTCATCCCTGGAAGATGTTTTGGGAGGTGCATACAAAAGGGTGCATTGTACTCAATTATTGGTGTGATGAGGGGTGAGAACAATGGGACTATAATGCCCTGTGATGTGGATGTCCCACACATACTCAGGAGCTGTACTACATACAAGGGATTAGTCACCACTCTGGGCACATGCTGGTGGACGTTCTTTATACCATCTACCTGAGTACACAGGTCACACACCACTTGGTCTGCTCATAGGGGTGTGCTGTCTGTATTATAATTAAATTGTGTATTTGTTTTAAAATGTAACAACCCCCCATAATTTTTGTTCATCTACTGTGACCCCATGGCTGTGGCAGAAATCCTTTGTGTGTGTTAATAATATCTGCATTATACAAATACAATACTTGGATTCAATGATTGTTCACAATTTCCATTCCTCAACAAAGCAGGTTAGACAAAGGATGTGTAAGTTAGTCTTGATGTCTGAGACTTAAATACTGAACAGAAAAAGGCCTAGTACAGAACACTGAGGTACAGACCTGGCACTGGACTATAGACAGAGGTGACTTCACACAATTCAACATTATTTGTCATATATGTGATCCAGTTGTCTACCCACTTTGTGACATAGGGTGCTTATGCCCACTTGAAACAGTTTCTCTGTAATATCTGAGTGTGGATTTGTGTCCCATGCATTGGCCAGGTCAAGGTATGCAGAGTTTTCTTCATGCATCCCTTTGGTGACCTTCTCGAAGACATCAAACTGATGTAACAGACATGATGTAGCCTTAAAAAATCAAACATGGGTTTGGTTCACAGTCAAAAGATTACCTGTGTCCTTTTTAATAAGGTCCATGTGAGTGATGACTCATTGGTCTACCTCAAAAATGAGACTCAGGAGCATTGGTCTATAAGTCCATGCATCAGGTGATTTCCCCACAGATCAGACAGATGCACGTTGCTGTACACCCTTCTATGAGAATATAGGCTGTCTGGAGGCTGTGTTGAATTAGTGATCTGACAGTGTCAGGTTTTAAGTCATGCTACAGGCAACCTGTGGTGCTGTCTGGGCCCACTGGTGGTGTGTTATTAGAAGTACAGAGTGCACAGATGACCTGCCCTTCTGAGACTAATAACTGAATAGTGTTCGCATGTATACTTTGGCTGATGGCCAGTGGCAACAGAGGAGTGAAGTGTGAGACAAACTGTCACCTAGTAGATTGTCTATATTATTCAGTTGAGTATGTCTGATGCCACCCGCAAACAGCCCAGTGCTCACTTGTGTACTCCTCTTAACATTTCACATTTATTGAAATAAGTAATTTGTGAAACGACCTTTAAATACAACCTTGGTCATGTGTCACAGTACTATTCTCACAGTCATACAACTGTGCCAATGCCACGTAATTATATCAGTTGCACAACATGTGCCTATATGTGTTTCACATGAAAGCTGTGTTTTAGCGGCCTGATGTGCCATATAAGGACACATTATAGATCAGTTGTCTGTGGCTCATGCAGAACATTTCATGATACAAATGCTAATAGTCACAAGTCACAGATCATCTTTATAATCTTTGAGAATAACAGCACAACTGCACATTCAATAAATTCCACAAGGTTGCAGATGAATCAAAACATGTGATATTGTTGTATATAGCACAGCATTACAAAGTGTAGATGAAACAAGACTTATATGTCCATGTAATCAGTATGAATTTATACTGATGTCTATGACACAGCATTTAATGATGGTAGATAGCACATGCACACCTGTGCCATACTGCAAGTGTCTTTGTGATGGTAGAATGGGAATTATGTAGAATGTCGATCTGCCTCACTACAGAAACATGTCTTAATAAGCCAAGAATATACAAACATTTTATCATACCATGTTAGCAGTTCTCAGGAGGTGTATTGCTACAGCTTTTATAGAAAGAGCAATTAATGAACTGGCATCAGTGGCCATCAGTACATTAGCTCACATCACAGATTGTAATACCCTCTTGTAGGCATACTGTGCATTCATGCCTCAACATAGAACAAGTCAATGACAGCAACATTGACATGTCCAGCATTCATGGGACACTATCAAGCTAATGGCCAACATCACATAAATCCTAAGTATTATTGCACCATTTAAAACAAACTCCCTATATCTATATGATGGATAATAGAAAGAGTACTGTGCATATTTGTTGGATTGCATTACATACTGCCACTGTCCATATGAGACTTGTGGACCACACCATGACAGAATTAGCAGTCACACATGCAGTAGTCTGTAAATGGCTTGCAGAAGCTCATGGATGGACCATACTTCATGATCTGTGTATGTATATTTGACATGAAGACCTCCTCCAATCCTCTGCAGGAATGGTGCCATGTGGCCAGAAGAAAAAAAAGAGGATGATGGATGCATGGGGCTATGTTAAAGGTTCTCCTAGGTGGAAATAAAATGTAGAGTTATACAAAGGATCATACAATGGACAATAATATACCACCAACCATACACACACAGCAATAGACTTGGTCTGATTTGAACATTACACCTAGATAGGTATGGCAGATGAATGCCATACAGTGTAACAGTAGCACCACCATGCATGTTTGACTTTTAACACTGTCACATTGCACTTTATGGAGTAAGACAGCATCACCATATGCTGAAAAGAACATGTTGGGAGGAGTGTCTAACATGGATGTGGAGTCACATGTGTGTGTTAAATTGCTGCAAAAGTAATACTTGGAGATATACACACTCAAGATGCCTGCTGTCAGATTAGAACCCCCTATATATCTAGGTAAAGTAGCTTGAAAGCAAAGTAGTTGATGTTACTGCCACAACACAGGCTTATTTCAAAATGCTGTCAGAGTGTATGTTATACAGGGTGACATCTTCAATGAGTGTGACAAGATATTCAGAGTAGGGTTTGACATAGCTGTTTACTCACATGTCATTCTAAAATTGTTACCATACTAATGGTTGAATATATACATAAACCAGATCAGCGCACAAATCTGGCTTCTATACTGTCAGACAATACTTCATAGCTGATGACATCAGCAGTGTCTGTGGAGAAGATAATGGCAATAACAGTGTCTCGCATGCTGATGTAAACCAAGTGAACTCAGACAGGCACATACACCAGTTGATTGTAGTGAGATTAGATCTCCTACTTAACTATGTACACCAGCTGAAGAACTCCATACTTAATGCCAGCACCACAGCACAAGTCTGACTTCTACACTGCTGCTGCTGGGCAACTTATAGTGGATGTCATCATCATTGGATGTTTGAGAGAAGATGTTGGGAGGCCTGTATGAAATGGGATGAGTAGTGATATATGACTGTCAAAATATTTTCACTCCATGGGACTGACTTGCAGACAGTAGGATGCACAGTTATGCACTTCTGACTACACACACAACCATACTACTTGACTGTAGTGAGATTAGAACCCCTACTTAACTAGGTACAACAACTACACAACCCAGTGTTTGACACTTTTACAATACTGCTGGACAACATATAGTGGATGACATTGTCACTGGCTGTTTGAGATAAGATGCTGGGAGGTCTGTATAAAATGAATAGGTAGCTGTGTATGACTGTCAAAACATTTACACTTTCTGGGACTTGACGTGCTGACAGTAGGATACATAGTTACACTCTTTTTGACTACACACAAGTTGACCATAGTGAGAACCCCTAGCTAGGTAAGTACACCATCTAGAGAACTCAGTACTTAACCCAAGTATCATAGCACAAGTCTGACTTTTGTAATGCTGCCAGACAACTTACAGTGGATGACATCATCATTGGCTGTTTGAGAGAAGATGCCAGGAGGCCTGTATTAAATGGATGGATAGACATGTATGACTGTCAAAATAGTTGCAGTCTATAGAAACTGACTTGCTCACAGTAGAACACACTGTTATGGTCTTCTAAAGTATGGATTTGCCTTGTCATAGTGGTCTTTATAGATGATGCCATCATCATTATATAATGTGATTAACATATCCTGTTATGAGAGTGGTGTGCAAAGTGTGGCTGTACTATTTCCTGTTGTGTTTCCAATGTACAGGTATACTTTAAGAGACAGCTTGTCAAACTAGATGCAAACAACTGTCAGGGATGCATGTAGCAGAAATGAGATATTTGCAGCTGTTTCCCAGGATGTTGTATAAATTACACACTTAAATTGTCACATACATGCACTCACATTTTTTTCTGATCATATTTGTGTATTCATATTTGTGAAGAATCATTGTACACAATAGTACAATTATAAGAAAATCTGAATGTGCATTGTCATTGTAAAGATGTGCATGTGTAACTATGCATTTTTATATTGACTTCTATAGTGCAATTGTATGGGAAGAAGTACTGAGATGCAAAGTTTCAAGAGCATGGTTGCAGGTAACACGACTGAGTATAAATATGTGTTCAATCATTAAAAGGTGCTTTCCCTTTGGTTATGTTTTTACATGGACTTTACTGGGATGAAGACTAACTAAACAGTAATCATAAGTAATGCATGTTAATAACCATTTTCCATGTGCACCGCTGAGCAGATGGTTTGTGCAATAGATGGCTAAGTGTTTGTGCATGAGAGATACACATTTAATGATTCTAGCTGAACTTGAGAAGTACTTGTCCATTATGGCTATGGTGGACACAGCTAACCAATACTATGGTGTTCAGAACTAGTTCATTATAGATGTATTGTGTCATAAATTGTTTAACCTTAAAAATATTTATACTGCTTTCCCCATTTGCACAAAGTTAAGGGATGAGCAAACATCTCTATTTCATTCAGAAAAGTATATGAGTTGTATTGGTTCACTTTCCTCCTTGAAATATATTAAGTGGAGACATGTGGTAGTCAGCACTTTGGAGAGTAGTGATTGGAAGAAGCATACCTATTGCTTTGCTCTTTCTGTACCAGCAGGTGTAAGAGCATAGAGTTCTTATTTTGAGAGCATATGATACATGGCTTTAATCCAGTTTTATCTAATATTTTATATGTGTATTCATGATGTCATTAAATAATGACAAGTGATAATTATTGTAAATGTAAGATGGAATGATTACATTGAAGTATTTTATAAAAGCAAACCATGTTGAAAGTACTCAAGTGATTTATGTCAACAGTACACATGTGGAGTTGCATGTTTATACAGTCAGCAGTCTAAATAAATATTTTACATGACTTTTTTAATACGAGTGCCTTTATTCTACTTTAACTGTGTGTTTCCTTAGTTCAGCAAGTTAAGTAGCATTGAGCAGAGGTAAGCACACCATGCAATAGATGTGAAGAGCCATTTACCATTGCTCTGCATTAGTGTGTGATGTCAAACTCCATCCTAAGTCAGGAGGCAAAAAGTGAAGGGCTTCACTGGGGATTTTTTATTTGTGTGTGTGGTGTACAATTATATTGTTTGACCAGATTAAAGAAGTGAAAATGATGTAGAGAGAAAAGTGGTGAACTGGGGTCAAGCAGGAGGGAAGGAAAACGTGAAAGCAATACAGGAATGTGCAGTAAGGAGGTAGGTAGTAACTATAACTATCCACTTCCTTAGCAGTGTAAAATGAATATGTGTAGAATATTGGCTGAATTTGGGCTGTCCTGTCATACCAAGGATGGGTAACAATAATGCAATCATGCTGTGTAGCGAATTGGACCGAATCAAGTGTGTCAAGAAGATACGTGGACGTGGAGAGCTATGTATGGGAAAATATTTTTGGGGAGGGGGACAGGTGCCCATTTTTGAGTATCTATTTCAGTAAGAGAGAAATGTTGTGTAAGGGACATAAGTATAGCAGGGACAGGTAAGTAGGTGAGGAAGCAGATGCAAGCAAACAGGACAAACAAGATAAGAGACAGGGATGGTGAGGGACGCAACAGGTTCGAGGACAACATGATTGGAGATAGGGAAGGGACATTGGATTCCCATGCCCATCAAATGTGGGGACAGTAAGAATCTACTCCTCACCCTCAGAATTGCCATCACCATCTCCCTTCTCAGCTTGCTGTTGAATTGCTTGACATTTTTGTTTGCCCAGCATTCCAGCAAGCATCTTTGCTATCTAGCTGAAGTGTGCACAAATTGTGCTTTCCACGACCTCATGCACCATGCCTGGCATCCCTTGGTGGGTGACAAAAATCACCACCTCCGCCAATTCTCAGAAGATACCACTGCAACAGCTGCTGGGGTAATGCTACTTGATGTGGAGGTCTCAGGTAGAGCAGGAGCTGCAGAGGCAGTACTGCCAGGTTGTGTCCCAGATGTGCTGGGTGTTGGTGTAATAGCCTTTGGAGGGGGCGCAGGCTGAGCCACACTGGCTGGCCTACCTTCCTGTGCTGTAAACCATTTTGTGAGCTGGCAGAAATTGATGACATCAGAACACTGTGACCATGCATATAAAAAATAAAAAAGAGAGATAAGGGGGTGGGGTAAGATAAAAAATATAATTAGTACCATCATATGTGACATACTATGATATAAACTAATGAATTTTACTTTTACATTAACTACACTTTTTAACCACTACGAAATATGACTAATGATTGTTCCAAGTAATTCTTACAGTATTCATATACTGCAGATATGCTTGTTTAAATAATACAGATTAAGTTAACAGGATGGCATGTATTATTAAAAACTGTTATAAACACCCTTTAAACAATATTCCATAAACCAATCACAGATTTAAGACCATAAAACCATTAAATAGTCAACTTCCTATCTAATAAAAAACACTGACATAATTTAAACCAGACATTAAATGCTCATGGTTGCTATTGTTTTATTGTTTACTACTATACCTCAAAAGAAAGGGGTTAAATTTGTTTAGATTTTTTTAAACAAATACACTTCATATACAGGTTCTTCAGTAAGGTTATACATTGCCTTGTTGGAGTTATTAGAAAATAATTATTTCTATTTTAATGACAAATATAAACAATTAAAAGGTGTAGCCATGGGGGCTACTATGGCTCTGGCTTTTGCTGAGTTAATTTTAGGATGGTGGGAGAAGGAAATTTTCTGCATCATGGATAGTTATTCTAACATTGTGTTTTAGTGTCGATTTTTCGATGATTTGTCCATTTTTAAAGACTCTGCCACCTCTCATGAAGTACTGGTAAAAGAAATTAATACTAATTGTGATTTTTTTTGTCCTTCACAGAAGATGATATACGTCAGAAAGTAAAATTTTTAGATGTTGAATTAGGATGGGACATTCATAATTGCTGTTTTTTAGTAAGATACATAGGAAAAATGCTTTAGTCAAAAGGTCCATACATTATAAAAGTAATCATCCTAACTTTTTAAAGAAAAACATCCCAAGGGGTCAGTTTATTAGAGCTTCACGTTTGGTCAATGGAGATGGGAATCTCCTTCATAACTGACTTGTTTTTTGGAAGAGAATATTCTTTAGATTTGTTGCAAAAAACAGCTCAAGAAATTAAGAACACAAGAATTAAGGAGTTTCCCCCTAAACTGGTAAAAGGGTTTAATAGTAAAAAAAGCTATTAACAGTAATTTGGTTTTAAGTAATCAGGGCACATTTTTGCCTAGATGTTGTTTAGATGTAACTGCTGACAGTGAAATGATGAGAACAGTTATTAACAACAATTGGAAAGTTATTAAGGGAACAGAGATTTAGTTTCTGTTTTGGGTAATGGTCCAAATTTTATTTATAAGAAAAATTGTGGTATTATACAGATATTAGAGGACAGATATTAGAGGCATTGCTGTATTCTGGGCTGTGGTGTAGTTCCTGTGTTGTCCATTACCTTACTTGGATAGAAGGAGGTTTCTTTGCTCACCAGTGGGAGTGGGGAGCCTTGAGCAGCCTACCTGTCCTTGGGGGAAGTGACCTCAGTACAAGAAGCTGTAGTAATTGGTTGTTTGGGACCATTTCTAGCTCTTTTGTAGTTCAGTGTTTAAAATCCGTGTTTGCACGGCTTGGCGCGGTTGTGCACATAGCGCAGTGCCGGTTAAACAAGGTTAAACTTTTTCTGGCTCCGCCAAGTCTGCTCTTCAAATTTTCCCTTAAGGAAGCTCTACTCTTAGTATAACCAGACTACTCACTGTATTATAAGCCTAGCACTTGTTCTCAATACTTCTCTACTAAGTAAGCACTCTCGTACTAAGTAAAGCACTACATCTACTTACCACCCCTGTGAATATCCACTTCCCTTAAAGGTATACCACTCCCTTATACTGTTCTAGCATGTCGAGTGGTAGATTACTGGTGTCGTCTCCAGTTCAGCTGGTCAACCTGGGTATCTTGAGACAATGCTACAATTGTCTCATGTACACAGACAACCCTCTCCTCCTCCCAACAAACACAAATACATATGAGAGATGCAACTATATAGCCAAACTGGAGGCTGAACTCTCTCAACTCAGGGCTGGCATGACCAGACAGGAGGAGATGGCAACCACACACACAACAATCCCAGTCCCACATAGACCTACCACAACTACAAATACGACCCCGTCATTGTCCATGCTGGTGTGAATGACCTAAGATGTACCTCCCTGGACTACATGAAAAGAGACATAGAGGAGTTCTCCGATTATGTAGCCCAGGCTGGTATGACCCTGACCCTGAGCAGCATCTTGCCCTCACCAAGAATTATACCACAATACAAAGACAAGATGATCAGCTTTAACAATTGGCTCAAGTACTGGTGTCATTCTAAGGGGATCCAATGTCTGTCTGCCTGGGATGATATGTTGGACAAGCCATGCTGCTTCGCAAGGGATGGCTTACACCTGTCACCACTGGGCTTCCGGATATTGTCTAAGGCTCTTGCCACCACCATAGTGCCTTTTTTAGGCAAGGCTCAAAAGACAAACCCACCTCCTTAGAAAACAAAAATGGAAAAAACTAAGGGTAATGCTGCTCAACGCCAGAAGTCTAAATCTCAAGATGCAGGCACTTGATGCACTCCTCAGCATGGAGAACATCGACGTCTGTGCAGTAACTGAAACCTGGTTCAAGGCTCCTGAGAGCATCCCAGCGCTACCAGGCTATACCTCGTATCATGCTTTTCAGCCCCAAAACTCGGGCCGAACCACAAAGGGAGGGGGAGTGTCCATATTCATAAAGGACACCCACACCTCCAGGTTAGTAGCAACACATGAAGCATCAGAGACCATACAGGTGCAACTAACCATAGGCAAAACTGCTATACAACTGGTAGCATGTTACAGACCACCCTCCCAATCTCAAGAACCCCACTCAGCCTTCCTGAAGACATTGGAGGATATGAATGTATCACAAAATACCATCATACTGGGAGACTTCAACTACCAAAACATTGATTGGGTACATTATTCTAGCCCTAATACCCTAGCCCAAAGGTTCCTGGAATTCATAAATTCAAATGCACTGGAACAACTAGTCACCTTTCCCACTAGGAGAGATAATATACTAGACCTGATCATCACAAACATGGGGACAAAATGCTCCACACCGGAAGTATACCCCTCACTAGTGAGATCTGACCACAAACTAATCACCCTGGATATACATATCCCACCTCCACTACCAGCACAAAAGACCACAGTGAAAAACTTCAAAAAGCAGACTTCAATCTTCTTAAGACTGAGATGGTATCCTTTAAGCCCACTGTGCCAATGGATACCACATCCCACAATGCCGAATCCTTCACAAATGCTTTCTATGGACATCTCCAAGAATGCATGGATCATGCAATCCCAAACAAATCCAAGTCCCTCTCCACCAAATGTAAGCATCCTGTCTGGTGGACCTCAGCCATAAACAAATTGTATAAAAAAAGAAGGAAGCTACTGCACGTCAGAACGAAATCCCATGAAGGGAAGACATCTCTGATCAACATTAGCAGAAAACTACGTTCTCTCAAAAAACATCCAAGGCAAACTTTGAGAGAAAAATCGCTAAGCACACTAAAGATAACCACAAAGCCTTCTTCAGCTATGTTAGAAACCTGGGCGGAAACCCTCAGATATGCTCAGAGTTGGTTCACAACAGCAAAAAATACACTGAACCCACAGATATTGCTAACATTCTGGCTGACAGGTTGAGTGCAAATTTCTCCCCTCCTTCACCCCCAAAAGAAGAAATACTTATCCCAGCTGAATGTAATCTCCCTGTCATCTCAGATGTCCAAGTGAGAACCACCCTAAACAAAGCAAAAAACATAGCATCAATGGGACCTGACGGTATCCCGGGGAGCGTGTTACATGAACTCCAAGAGGAGCTAAACCCACACATAAAAATGCTATTTAACCTTAGCCTTACTTCGGGATATGTACCTGAACACTGGCGTACAGCAACAGTGGTCCCACTCCACAAGGGGGGTGCCTCTACAGACCCTGGAAACTACCGCCCCATAAGCTTAACTAGCCTGGCCTGCAAAGCTATGGAAAGAATCATTATGGAACTCATAAACAGAGACATAGGGGACCTACAGACACTTGACCCCACCCAGTTTGGCTTTGTAAAGGGCAGATCCTGCCTTTTAAACCTGGTTGACTTTTTCGAAACAGTCACTAGAGCCATTGATGAGGGCAAAGCAGTTCATACAGCATACCTGGACTTGGCTAAGGCCTTGACACAATACCCCACTCAGGCATCATAGATAAGCTAAACAGCTTAAAAGTAAACCCTTATGTCACTAGATGGGTTGCAAACTGGCTAAAGGACAGAACCCATAAAGTTAAAATCGCTGGAGCAATGTCAGACTCAAAGCCAGTCACAAGTGGTGTCCCACAGGGATCTGTCCTGGGACCCCTCTTGTTCGGCATTTATTTCTCAAATGTTAAAGCAAACATGGGAGGGCTGTGGCTGACAAAGTTTGCAGATGACTGCAAACTAGGCGCCATAGTCGATACACCAGCAGACACACACATCCTACAAAAAGGCCTTACTGAAACAGACAACTGATGCCATAGTCACGGCCTTAAACTAAATGCCAAAAAATGTATAGTCATCCCTTTTGGAAAAAACAAAATACCCACAAATTATCACATGGACAGCAACCCACTGAGTACAGAAAAAGTAATCATAGACCTAGGGACCCAAGTAGACAGCGACCTCTCATTTGACACCCACGTTGCCAAAGTGGTTAGAAAAACATTCTACCTTGCACACCTCATCATGAAGGGATTCACATCCAGATCCAAGGATGTCATTGTATCCCTATATTCCTCCCTCATCAGACCCATGATTGAGTACAATGCCCCATTTGGTATGTACCTCACCCGGCATTTGCAACAGCTGGAGAGACCACAAAAGTACCTCACCAAAAGGATCAAGAGTCTCCAACATATGTCTTATTCTGCCAGACTAAAGAAACTTCAGCTCCATTCAGTAGCATACCGCCTGCTCAGAGGTGATCTCTGCCTGATGTACAAGGCCATGTCCAATCAGGATCTGATGGACATGCTCCACCTCAAAAAATCCAAATCCATCAGGACCACGAGAGCTAAAGACTTAAACCTCGGCACAAGTATGAATAGGACATGCTGGAGGGATAGATTCATAACCCAGAGGCTTCCCATGCTTTGGAACAGGATCCGAGTTCGTATTAGGCAGAGCCCCTCACTGACTCTCTTCAAGAGAAATCTTGATGATTGGATGGGAGATCGTAAGTTTAGCCCAGGGGTCACATCTGTGTCACTGCTAGACAGGGGAGCAGTAAACTAATTCTATTATATAAGGGGACCTTCACTGTGTCACTACTAGACAGAGGCACAGTATTCTAGATTTATTCTGTACATTTTTGTACCATTTCATGGGGTGGCAAAAGCCACATCACTATGGCTAGGCTTACAAATGCCCCAGGGCAGATAGCCTAGTACTATACTATGAAACTATGAAACTATGATACATCTCTTTCACTGCCATTTACTACTAAAACCTACTGAACTTTTAAGTGCAACAACTTTAGTGTTTGTAGCTTTATATATAAAGGTCACATACCATATACATCAAACCGGCAAAACATACACATAAATACACAAAAACATATTCGGAGGCACTAGGTACCAATTTGAAAAAGAAACAGTGCCCTCCAAAGCAGACAAGCAAGCAACCTGCACCTCCAAACATAAGCCAGAAAACACATAATTCACCTCAGCAGTGTGCCTCACAACAGCCCCTAAGGCAAAACACCATACCCAACACGCCAGTAATAGGAGACTCTATAGTAAGGCACACAGATGTTCCACTCGCCAGGCTGAACAAGGAGAAGGTTACTGTCAGCTGCCTGTCGGGTGCTCGGATCCGCCTCATAACACAGGCACTTAGCTCACTCCAGGACAAGTACAAGTATGATGCTGTCATTGTACATGTTGGTGTGAATAATCTAAGATGTACCTCCCTGGACTACATGAAAAGGGAGTATTGAGGAGCTCTCTGATTATGTAGCACAAGCTGGTATGACTCTGATATTGAGTGGCATACTACCTTCACCTAGAATGATACCACCATACAAAGACAAAATTGGCTAAGCTTCTGGTGTCATTCTAAGGGGATCCAGTGTCTGTCTGCCTGGGATGACATGATAGACAAGCCTCGCTGTTTCGCCAGAGATGGTTTGCACCTGTCAACCCTAAGCTTTCGAATACCGGCCAAGGCTCTTGCCGTCCCCATAGTGCCTTTTTTAGGCAAGGCTCAAAGGACAAACCAACCACCGTAACCAGCACAGGTAACCAAATACTAAGGGTAATGCTACTCAACGCCAGAAGTCTCAACCTCAAAATGCACGCACTCGAGGCACTCCCCAGTATGGAGAAAATTGATGTTTGTGCAGTGATGGAAACCTGGTTCAAGGCTGCAGAGAGCACCCCAGCACTACCAGGTTACAATTCATATCATACCTTCCTGCCTCAGTTACCAGATCACAGTACAAAGGGTGGAGGTGTATCCATATTCATCAATGATACCCACATCTCCAGGTTAGTGGCACAGCATGATGCCCCAGAGATCATCCATGCGCAACTATCAGCAGGCAAAACCACATTTCAAGTCATAGCCTGTTATAGATCACCCACCATGTCCCAAGATGCTCACTCAGCATTCTTTGAGGCATTGGAAAATATAAAGGTCCTACCCAACACCATAATTTTGGGTGATTTCAGCTACCTTGGTATAGACTGAGCGAACTATCAAAGTTCTAACTCCTATGCCCAGCGGTTCATAGAATTTATAAATTCAAATGCCCTTGAACAACTGGTATGTTCTCCCACTCTCATCACAAATATGGGTGCCCATTGTACCACACCCATTATCACTCCCTCTCTGGTCAGATCAGACCACAAACTGATAACCCTAGTCATCCTCACTCCTCCACCTCCCCCAGTCAAACAAATCCTCGTAAAAAACCTTTCCAAAGCAATCTTCAAATTACTTGTCAGAAGTGGAAAGCTTCACTATTCCCTTGCAGAAGGATAATGATATCCAGGATGCAGAATCCTACACCAGGGCACTTTATATACAAAACACGTGCAACACATAGCTCACAAAGCCAGTGTGCCAAACAGTCACAGCCCTTAAGGCTAAACAACACACCTGATACACTTGTAATAGGTGACTCTATCATCAGGCACACTGACGTCCCGCTCACCAGGCTGAACAAGGAGAAGGTCATGGTGAGCTGCCTGTCGGGCGCTAGGATCCGCCACATAACACAAGCACTCAGGTCACTCCAAGGCAAGTACAAATATGACTCAGTCATTGTCCATGCTGGTGTGAATGACCTGAAATGTACCTCCCTGGACTACATGAAAAGAGACATAGAGGAGCTCTCTGAGCATGTGGCCCAGGCCGGTATGACCCTGACCTTGAGTAGCATCTTACCCTCACCAAGAATGATGCCACAACATGAAGACAAGATGATCAATTTCAACAATTGGCTTAATTATTGGTGTCATTCAAAGGGGATCCAATGCCTGTCAGCCTGGGATGACATGCTAGACAAGCCACGATGCTTCGCTAGGGACGGCCTGCATCTGTCACCCCTGGGCTTTCAGATATTGGCAAAGGCTCTTGCTACCCCCATAGTGCCTTTTTTAGGCAAGGCTCAAAAGACAAACCCACCTCCATAGGTATCACAAGGGATAAGAAACTAAGAGTAATGCTACTCGACGCCAGAAGTCTAAACCTCAAGATGCACTTTTCGAAACTCTCCTTAGCATGGAGAAAATCGATATCTGTGCAGTAACAGAAACCTGGTTCAAGGCTCCCGAGAGCACCCCAGCACTACCAGGTTATACCTCATACCATGCTTTTCGGACCCAAAACTTGGACCGACCCACAAAAGGAGGGGGAGTATCAATATTCGTCAAAGATACCCACACCTCCAGGTTGGTGGCACAGCACAAAGCATCAGAGACTATCCATGTGCAACTAACAGTGGGTAAAACTGCCTTCCAGTTTATAGCCTGCTACAGACCACCCTCCCTAACCCAGGAACCCCACTCGGCCTTCATGAGAACACTGGAAAATATGAAGGTCTCTCCAAACACCATTATATTGGGCGACTTCAACTACCCAAACATAGACTGGGAGCGTTACTCTAGCTCCAACACCCTAACCAAAAGGTTCCTAGAATTTATAAACTCAAATGCTATGGAACAACTTGTTACCACTCTCACAAGCGGGGAAAACATACTGGACCTGATCATCACCAACATGGGGACTCTATGCTCCAGACCAGAAGTGTATCCCTCACTGGTAAGATCAGACCATAAACTAATCTCACTGGATGTTCACATCCCAACACCACCCCCTGCCCAGAAAACCACAGTGAAAAACTTCTCTAAAGCAAATTTCACACTCCTCAAAACTGAGGTGGAATCCTTCAAAGCCCTGGGACTGTGGAAAATATGGCCCAGACCGCAGAATCCTTTATAAACGCATTCTATGAACACCTTCAGGAATGCATGGATCATGCGATCCCAAATAAAACCAAGACCCAATCCTCCAAAGGCAGACGTCCTGTCTGGTGGACCCCAGCCATAAACAAGCTATACAATAGAAGGCAGAAGCTACTTAATGATAGAGCAAAATTCCAAAAAGGGAAGGCATCTCTGATCAGTATTAGCAAAAAACTACGGGCACTCATAAAATCGTCTAAGGCCAGCTTCGAGAGAAAAATTGCACAGGACACTAAGGATAATCACAAGGCTTTCTTTAGTTATGTTAAGAACCTGGGTGGTAATTCCCAGATATGCTCAGAATTAGTCCAAAATGACAAAAAATACACCGAACCCACAGACATTGCCAACATCCTAGCTGGTTCAGAGCAAACTTCTCCCCCCCCTCCCCACCAAAAGGGCAAATATCTATTCCAGCAGAGTGCTGCCCCCCTGACATCTCGGATGCTCAGGTAAGAGCCGCCCTCTCCAAAGCAAAAAACACAGCATCAATGGGACCAGACGGTGTCCCGGGCTGCGTCCTACATGAACTCCAAGAAGAGCTAAACCCAAACATAAAACTACTGTTCAATCTCAGCCTTACTACAGGATATGTACCCAAAGAGTGGCGTACAGCAACTGTGGTCCCTCTCCACAAAGGTGGTGCCTCAACGGATCCTGGAAACTATCATCCCATAAGCCTGACTAGCTTGATCTGCAAAGCTATGGAAAGGATAATCATGGACCTCATAAATAAAGATATTGGGGACATACAGACACTGGATCCTACCCAGTTCGGCTTTGTTAAGGGCAGATCCTGCCTCTTAAACCTGGTTGATTTCTTTGAAACAGTCACCAAGGCCATTGACGAGGGGAAGGTGGTCCATACAGCCTACCTGGACCTCGCAAAAGCCTTTGATACAATACCCCACTCGGGCATTAAAGATAAGCTCACCAGCTTAAATATATACCCCTATGTCACTAGATGGGTTGCAAACTGGCTCAAGGACAGAACCCACATGGTTAGAATTGCTGGAGCCATGTCAGACTCCAAACCAGTTACAAGTGGTGTCCCACAAGGCTCAGTCCTGGGACCTCTCTTGTTCAGTATATATTTCTCGGAGGTACAGGCCAACACGGAAGGACTGTGGCTGACCAAGTTCGCAGATGACTGCAAACTGGGTGCCATAATCGACTCTCCAGCCGGCACAAGCATCCTCCAAAAGGGCCTCATAGAAACAGACAACTGGTGCCAGAGCCATGGCCTCAAGCTAAACGCCAAAAGGTGTATAGTCATCCTCTTTGGCAAAAACTAAGTGCTCACAAATTACCTCATAGGTGGTAATCCATTAAGTACAGAAGAAGTAATTAGGGACCTGGGGACCCAAGTTGATAGCAATCTCTCATTTGACAACCACGTGGCCAAAGTGGTTAGAAAAACATTTTATATAGCCCACCTAATCATGAAGGGATTCACATCTAGATCAAGGGAGGTCATCGTGCCTCTTTACTCATCCCTCATCAGGCCCATAATTGAGTACAATGCCCCTTTTGGGATGTACCTTACCAGACACCTGCAGCAACTGGAAAGACTCCAAAAGTACCTCACCAAGAGGATCAAAGGGCTCAAACAGATGCCATATGCTGCCCGGTTAAAGAAACTCCAGCTCTACTCAGTGGCATACCACTTGTTCAGAGGCGATCTGTGCCTGATGTATAAAGCCATGTCCAACCTGGAATTAATGGACATGCTGCACCTCAGAAAATGCAAATCCTATCGAGCTACATGCTCGAGAGACTTGAACCTCAGCACTGAAATAAATAGGACATGCTGGAGGGACAGATTCATAACACAGAGGCTCCCTTCACTCTTGAATAAAATCCCAGTCCAGGTTAGGCAGAGTCCCTCATTGACTCTCTTCAAGAGGAATCTTGATGAGTGGATGGGAGATCGTAGGTTTACCCCGGGTATGACTTCTGTGTCACTGTTAGACAGAGGCACAGTATACTAACCTCAAAAAAAGGGCATAGCAAAATTAATTTAAAATGGGTGGCGAAAGCCAAACACATTCTGGCTAGGCTTATAAATGCCCTAGGGCAGATAGCCTAGTATGAACCTATGAACATCTTCAGGATTGCATGGACCGTGCTATCCCAAATAAAACCAAGACTCCTTCCTCAAGCAAGAAGAAACCAGTCTGGTGGACCCTGGCCATAAGCAATCTATATAATAAAAGGAGGAGACTTATACAAAAAAAGGCCAAATCTCAAGTAGAAAATCTTCCCTGATCAGTTTTAGTAAGAAATTGAGGGCCCTCATCAAGTCAACTAAAGCCAATTTTGAAAAGAAAATTGCCAAGGATAACCATAAGGCCTTCTATGGTTATGTCAAAAACCTAAATGGCAATGCTCAGGTCTGTTCTGAGCTAGTACAAAATGGAATAAAATACACTGACCCCACTGATATTGCCAGCATCTTGGCTGACAGGTTCAGTGCAAATTTCTTCCCCCCTCACCACCTACAGGGCCTATTACTATTCCAGGGGGATTGTGTAACTTCAGTTATTACTGATACGTTGGTTAATAAGGCTCTATCTAAAGCTAAAAACACTGCCTCCATGGGACCAGATGGTGTCCCAGGCTGTGTCATACATGAGCTCCAAAATGAATTAACCTTGCATCTGAATACCCTGTTCAGTCTCAGCCTCTTGACAGGACATGTGCCCATAGAATGGGGCACAGCAACAGTGGTTCCGCTGCACAAGGGTGGGCCCATAACTGACCCTGGGAACTACTCACCAATAAGCCTGACCAGTCTGATCTGTAAGGCAATGGAACTAATCATTATGGAACTCATAAATGGATAGATTGGGAACCTCCAAACACTTGACCCCACACAGTTCAGCTTCGTCAAGGGCAGATCATGCCTCCTGAACCTGGTGGACTTCTTTGAGGCAGTTACTCAGGCTATAGATAAGGGAAAGAGGTACACATGGCTTACTTGACCTTGCTAAAGCATTTGACACCATTCCCCATTCAGGTATTATTGATAAACTCACCAACCTGGGCATAAACCCTTACGTCACAAGATGGATCGCAGACTGGCTCTCAGACAGATCCCACAAAGTAGGAGTAGTGGGATCTATGTCCGAATCCAGACCAGTAATGAGCGGTGTGCCTCAGGTCTCTGTCATGGGGCCCCTCCTGTTTGGCATATACTTCTCAGAAGTACAGGCAAGCACTGAAGGGCTGTGGCTGACCAAGTTTGCGGACAACTGCAAACTGGGTGCTATAATAGAGTCTCCGGCCGACATGGATATTCTCCAGAAGGGCCTTAATGAGACTGATGCATGGGGTCAAAGCCATGGTCTCAAGCTAAATGCTAAAAAATGCGTAGTAATCCCCTTTGGAAAAAACAAGAGTACCCACGAACTACCACATAGGAGGTTACCCCCTGAAATCTGAAGTAGTAATAAGGGATCTAGGGGACCCAAGTAGATAGTCAGCTTTCCTTTCATAACCATGTTGCCAAAGTGGTTAGAAAATCCTTCTATGTGACCCATCTGATCATGAAAGGGTTCGCATCAAGATCTAAGGATGTAGTGGTGCCCCTCTACTCTTCCCTTATCAGACCCATTATTGAGTACAATGCACCAATTGGAATGCACCTGGCTAGGCATCTGCAGCAGCTGGAGAGACCACAGAGGTACCTCACTAAGAGGATTACTGGCCTCAAACAGTTGCCCTATGCAGCACGATTGAAAAAACTAAGGCTTTTCTCTGTTGCATACTGCCTTCTCAGAGGCAATCTCTGTCTAACATACAGAGCCATGTCTATCCCTGAACTGTTGAACATGCTCCATCTTAGCAAAACCAAATCCACTCAAGCTACGTGGTCTAGGGATATAAACCTCAGCACAACAATGAATAGAACATGCTGGAGGAATAGATTCCCTTCGCAAAGACTTCCTTTGCTATGGAACAAGTTCCCGATCTACATAAGACAGAGCCCCTCACTATCACTCTTCAAGAGGAAACTTGATGAGTGGATGGGTAACAGAAAGTTCACACCAGGGATCATACCAACAGCTCTTCTAGATAGGGACCAAAGGTACTAGCTGCTAGATCAAGGGCCTAGGGAACTAACCAAAGGGGCGGTGAATACCGCACAACATGGCTGGGCTAATATATGCCTTCGGGCAGATAGCCCAGTACCTACCTATGAACCTATACTATTAAAATTCCTTGTAGATTTTCCTGTAACAGTAAAAATGTGGTTTATATTGCTTTATGTTCTGCTTGTCCATCATTTTATGTTGGTATGACCACAAGATGTCTTAGCAAGAGAATAAAAGAACGTAATTGTGCAATTAAGACAATGGATGAAAGTAATGCTTTGTTTAGATATTCAGTTAAATGTGGTGTTTAAAAATATATATTTTTACTATATTGGAATGTTTCTTCCAGGACAAGAGAGGTGGCAACCTTAAAATTCAAATACAGAGAAAAGAGACAGAGTGGTAAATTGTTAGCTGCAGATAGCCCCCCTGGTTTAAATGACGTCTTTAATATTGTGTTTTTTATTAGATAGGAAGTTGACTATTTAATTTTTTTTTATGGTTTTAAATCTGCGATTGGTTTATTGAATTATTGTTTAACGGGTGTTTGTAACACAGTTTTCTGAAGATGTCTTGTGACAAAGGCGTTGATTAAATTTTATACTACACTAAGGAAAGTTTTTTATTTAGTTCTGCTTTGTACTGCCAGTTTTTTGGTGGTTTACCCTGGTTCCAAGGGATTTTGTCAGTTTGTTTGGTTTTGTTGTTTTCTGACTTTCCTATGGCTTGTGTACCAGATGATGAACTTTTGAATCTGTCCATATAAACAGTTTCAAACAGTCAAGAAGGTATGATAAAAAACTTAGTTGGAGTACTTAGTGAGTTACAGAAATCACTCACAACCCTTAATAAGAAGTTTTCATGCAATATACCAGCAAAAAAGCTAATAGTTGAGCCAACCTCAGCTGAAGTGTTGGGTGAGACTGCAACAGGTTTCACTGATAAAATTTCCTTTAACGGTGAATAATTTTTTAAGGATGTGGCTTCAGTTTTAAATGCATCTTATGACCCTTTTAAAGAAACTATCAATTCTCTGGATGAACAGGTAGCCAAAACATTTTTTTTAACTCTTTTGGCTGACCTAAAAAAGAGACTGAAAAAGTATTGAGCTGTTGTTACAGGAAACAAGTACTTTGAACATTGTATTTCATTAAACATCGTACCTAAGGGTCTGGATTCTTCAAAGTTCCTATTGGTATCTATTAAGAAAGCTCCTTTTACCAGGAATCTTTGGCATCTTTTTTCAAGAATGCTGGTACTGAATTTCTGAAACTTTTAATTAAAAATAACACCAAAGCACTTACTGCCCTTAGACTGAATCTGGAACAGTTAGATAAGAAGATTAAAGAACAAGTCGAAAGTTATATGGACTTAAAACCCGATTATGACAATATTTTTATTGCCATGGACAATTATGCTAAATTTATTATGCAGCATATATTTAAGAATGTGATTACAGAAAAGGCAGCTTATGAATCAGAAGTAGCTTATTCCTTTGATTACAAATTTAATAAGTAATTGTCTGATACACAAGATAGTTCTTCTATGAATGTTAAGGTTCTTCTATGAATGTTAAGGCCAACATGAAATCTAAGTCCAGTATTGGGTCTATTGGTTCAGATCTAACTCGTCCTTTAAAACTTAATAGACAGGAAGTCAAGGTGTGGTGTCTGAAGGCAACGCAAAGTTACAGGATAGTATACAGATAGACAGCAGAGTTAATACGGAAGTTCCTGGATTACTTTTGTGTTATCCTCATCTAGGTCAGGTTGGGCATGGTAATTTTAATATGGTAATGTCACAAAAAAACTGTAAAGGGGTGAGGGACAGAACTCATTCCCAACAGGGTCGTGGGAGCAGGATCATTGTCACAAGTGAAGGACTGTTTACCTGAAACAGTGAGTTCTAGTATTAGTGTTTATAACATATCTGATTTTGACTTCTCTACTTTGCATTGTAAAGTTTTTCAACTGGATTTAAGTTTTTTACCCAGTTGAAGGGCTAGTCTTATTAGAACTTTAATAGATTTAAAAATGTTCACTCTGAAATTAAATTTAAAATGCATAAGGCAAGATGTGACTGTTAAAAAGACTGTTTCTAAACCTTCTTCCTTTAATCTTATTTTGCATCCTACAATTAAAGTTTTTGAATGTTTTTTGAGAAGGATATTAGGTCTATTTTAAATTGTAAAACTGCTAAAACATATTTTAATCTGGATTTGTAAGACAGGAGATCATTAATGGAACTTAAGAATGAAAGCAGGTTAAGATTTATAAAATCAGATGAAGGAGCAGGGGTGGTCATTAGAAATGTTGCCAAGTATAACAATGTTATGGAAGAAATGTTAAATTCTTCTTCTTCTTCTTCTTCTTTTTTTTTTTTTTTCGGGGGGGGTGACAGCAGCGGATCTTGTCCGCCATTGAATGAATAGGGAGTTTAGTTTTTGTCGCCAGCCCAGCCCAGCCCGGCCACCAAGAAGAGACAGCACACACACCACACCTACACCCAGTGTCCAATCCACTTGCACTTGCAGCATGTCTTGTGGGGGAGGGAGAAGCGAGCCCCACGAGGAAAGGAGACCACCCGAGGAGGGGAGACATGCAAGACTCAACTCCAGGCACCCCACCCCAGGGATCGAACCCGGAGGAACTGCAACACCGGCGGCAATGCTAACCACTGCGCCATGGAAGAAATGTTAAATAAAGAAGAATATTTAGAGGTTACATTTGGAGAAGTTCTAAAAAATTATAAATATAAGCATCACTGTTTATATGACCACCTTATGAATAGTGATCTGAATATTAATTTGTATGATTTTTACATGTTGACAACCCTAAAGCCGGTGTGTTGTTTGGAGTACCTCAGATACACAAGAATCCAACTAGTCACTCATTCCGACCCACTGTATCTGCCTCGGGGAGTATTATGAAAGGTATTTCCTTATTTTTAGATTCTGTTTTCAATCCTTTGATACAAAAGCTCTCTTCTTATGTTTGTGATTCATGGGACTTTTTGAATCGCATCACACTATTTTCTAGTGATTTAAAGTACAACAGTAATGAATATTATATGCTCACAGTTGATATTGTTTCCTTGTTTACTACTATATCTCAAAAGGAAGGGGTTGAGTTTATTTTGAGTTTTTTTAAACAAATATACTTCATATACATGTTCTTGAGTAAGGCTATATATTGCCTTGTTGGAGTTGTTATTAGAAAATAATTCTTATTTAATGACAAATGTTATAAACAATTAGAAGGTATAACTATGGGGGCTGCTGTGGCCCCGGCTTTTGCTGCATTAATTTTAGGATGTTGGGAGAAGGAAATTTGCCCCACCATAGATAGTTTTTCTAACATTGTATTGTATCACCAGTTTGTCGATGATTTTTTCTTCATTGTTAAAGGCTCTGCCACCTCACATGAAGTACTAGTAAAAGAAATTAATACTAGTTGTGATTTTTTTGTCCTTCACAGTAGGTGATATACGTCAGAAAGTACATTTTTTAGATGTTGAATTAGGATGGAGCATTCATAATTTAGAAAAAATGCATTTGTCAACAGCTACTTATATTATCAAAGTAATCATTGTAGCTTTATTAACAAAAAGATCCAAGGGGTCAGTTTATTAGGGCTTCACGTACGGTCAGTGGAGATGGGAATTTTGATTCTGAAATCACCTTCATAACTGACTTGTTTTTTAAAAGAGGGTATTCTTTAGATTTGTTGCAAAAAAAAAAACAGCTCAAGAAATTAAGAAAAAAAGAATTACAGAGTTTCCCCCTATATTGGTAAAAGGATTTAATAGTAAAAAGAGTATTAATGATTTGGTTTTAAATAATCAGGACACGTTTGCTTAGATGTTGTTTAGATATGACTGTTGACAGTGAAGTGATTAGAACAGTTATTAACAATTGGAAAGTTTTTGGAGGGAATAGAGATTTTGTTTCTGTTTTAGATAATGGTGCAAATTTTGTTTATAAGAAAATTGTAGTATTAAACAGATATTAGAGAACAATTATATATCTCTTTCACTGCCATTTACTACTAAAACCTATGGAACTTTTAAGTGCAACAACTATAGTGTTTGTAGGTTTATATATGAAGGGCCATATTTAGCACTTAGTCACATACTATATACTATTAAAATTCCTGGTAGATTTTCCTGTAGCAGTACAAATGTGGTTTATATTGCTTTATGTTCTGGTTGTCTAGCATTTTATGTTGATATGACCACGAGATATCTTAGCAAGAGAATAAAAGAACACAATTATGCAATTAAGACAAGAGATGCTTTGTTTAGGCATTCAGTTAAATGTGGTGTTTACAAAAAAAATGTATTTTTATACTATATTAGAATGTATATGCCAGGACAAGAGAGGTGGCAACCTTAAAACTCGATTAGAGAGAAAAGGGAGGCAGTGGCAAGTTCAGTTAGCCACAGACACACCCCCCCGGTTTAAATTATGTCATTAATATTAAGTATTTTTTATTAGATAGGAAGTTGACTATTTAATATTTTTTGTTTGTTTTAAATTTGTGATTGGCTTATTGAGTTATTGTTTAATGGGTGTTATAATGCAGTTTAAGTAACACATTTAGTTTTCTGTAAAAGTCCTGTGACAAAAGTGTTGTATAAATTTTGTATTGCACTATAAAACATTTTTTTTTTAGTTTGTCTTTGTGCTGCCAGTGTTTTTTTTGGTAGTTTACCTGGTTCCAAGGGATTTTATCAGTTTGTTAGGATGGCATGTGTGCCAATTTTGTTGAAATTATTATGGAATAGTTTTAAATTGTAGTATATATTTGTTACCAGTGGGATGTGAACCCACATCATCTGAATACACTATTACAAATGACATAAGAGAAATACTTTAGCTAAAATAATGTTATTCTTTTGTGCTGCATACGTACCCCTTGCTTCTCTTAGTCTTTCCAAATGCTCAGCATGGACATCTCTGTTCACTGCTATCTCCTGGGTGGCTGTAAGAGAAAAAGGGGAGAAAAAGAGAAGAGCATACAGTATTGGCCATATCCAGCTTTCTAGCTAAGTTTAAATAATATTATTTGTATACTTACAGAACTGTGGGATGTCAGAAGTCCTAAAGTCATCCAACCACTGTTTCAGTTATTCCTGCTTATGCCTTTTTAGGTCATTGTATCGGTTCCTGCATTGCTGTCCAGTATGTGGAATGTCAGTCACCCTGTAGGCAGCCTTGATCAGACTATTTCAAGCCTCAGATTTGTATTGAGACCTGGTATAGTCTCCTTCAGCAGCCTAGGGCTGTGGTGCTTTACAAGAAGTCCACTGAATATTCTGGACTCCTCTGCACCTCATCATTGAGCCCTAAATTGGACATCTTCCCTTCTAGCTCCTGCCATGTTCATTTGGGTCAAACAGCAACAGTTAAGAGTTTCTTCCCACCAGTTTGTGTTATCACATTTAATGCTAGTGTGCAGACATAAACAACCACACAGGTTGCAAGATGGTAAGCAAAAGATGCAACAATGTATCCCTCTTGAAACTGACAAGTGCCTACCTATTGACAGCAGGTGTTCTGGACCTGCAGGTGTTGTGGACCTGCAGGTGCTGTGGAAGCTTGTTGACCACTGTGCAACACTGCTATGGAAGGCAAAAGATGGAACAGTGCATCTTTTTATGAAACTGACAATGACTGCTTGTAATCAATAAAAACACCAACAAAGAAAAACTGTTTACAAAAACACACCAGAGACACTGATGAGAATGAGTATCCACTCTTTACTGATGATTCTGGTAACTCGGCTTCAAAAAGCCTTCAAAGGAATATTTTTTTGTAATGTCTGTTTGTAGTCTGGACCATTAGACCATGTATGCGCAGAGGTGAACAATGCACAGATTAGCGGACTCTAACATGGATTATTATTGTAAAAAGTATTTATTAGGTTTCACCATTAAAAGATAAATGTGGAACTTGAATCATGATCTAAATATGCTAAATGCAATCTGCTTCATCATGTTTACCAGGTGTGCTACACACACTTGATTCACAACTGTAATTTATGCAGTCTTTAACATACATGTAGCTTAACATTACATTTAATGTATTTATCCATTTCACAGTGTTTGCACTAAGCCACATGCAGTGCAAATATTAATTAAAAAAAAAAAAGATATGTCCGTATTTTCGAAACCACATTCCAAATCTGTGATAACTGTTGAAATTATGGTCAAATTAGTCATTCTCCATAATTTCATATATTTTGACAGATTACTAACCTGAATGTGATAATACAGAAGAGTTTGGAGAAAGTAGTGGATCACTTTTATTGTACTACTTTGTACGCTGTATTCTTACCACGGTTAGTTTCGTCGACTGCAGTCATCAGGTGAAATGAAAATGAAATGTTTAAACAGTGTCCCCAAAAAAATCTAATCATCACTGTATGAAATCATACCCTCTTACACAGTTTGAATTGTTCTGAGGTATAAATGCACCTTTTTCACATTATTTAAGGTATTCTGGGCTCAACATAACCGCATGAACAACATTCCCCTATTTATATATGTAAATCACAGGTCATGTGGTTTGCTCTTGGGTACTCTGTACAGTGTCAGTTGTACATTTACATTTTTTTATTTTCTATTTCCAATGTTTTCATGTTAAAGAAATCTGCAAGGCACATTTTTTTATTCCACACACAATCCTGTCACAGCAGCATATGTGGTAAGGTATCAAAATAACTGCAATCCCATGGCAGCTTATTTCAGCAAAAAGCAGTTTCAGGTTCCTTGCATGAGAAATAAACATATTTACAGTTTGTTTACTGGGTAGGTGAACCGGTCTACTCACCCTCTAATCTACACGTACAAATATTTACATCATGTAGTGGGAGAAAACATGGGAAAACAAAACTGTTACATGAGGTAAAAAAAAACAAAGTATGTCATCACAGTATACTTTTTTAAACTGGAAAAGCAGAAGAAACATGACTACTTTTATAGGAATATTTTCAGGTGTTTTCAGCAAATGCCTTTCTCAGTATAATCACAACCATCATCAACTGTCAATACACTGATTATACTGACGGAGGCATTTGCCGAAACCGGTGTATGTTTGTCAGACCAGTTTTGGAATGTGGTTGTGATAATATGCAAGTACCAAAAAATAATTTACAAAACACCTTTTAACACCCACATTACAGGTTTTTACATGTCTCTGGATTTGAACTATCAAGACTATTGAATATATGAAACACAGTAAGGGTATCTTAGTTCTCTTTGCCACAGAAATAGCTTTGGAGCAGGGATGAAAATCATTGTGAATACAAGCAAGTCTCATTTCTACCACAGTATTATAAAGATAATGTATATAACACTTGTACACACTCAGTTGTTTGTACATGTGTTGCTTATATATTTAGTGCAATGAATGATCATACAACCATTTATGAGGGGTCTACTTCACGATGTCGAAAGCCGACGATATCGAAGCTGATATTGTCAGCACCACAATATCGAAAGCGCAGAACATCGTGCAGGTAAATGGAAATCTCCGTGGGGGAGATTTCCGTTTACCTCAATGTAGTGCAGTCTAAGAGTTGGAATATTTAAGTAGGGGAGGTGTGTGTGGGGGGGCATTAGTTAGTTTTTATGTTTATTTATTTATTTATTTTTAAACTTTATTCAATGTTTTACTACATCGATCACTAGAGGTCGATCTTTAGTGATTCGATGTAGTAAGATTTCGATAAAGTGATATAAACACATTTATGAGTATTGTCTGTGCCAGTGCAGCTCTTTCTTCTCCTTGTATTGTGTTCATTCTTCTCGTATCTGTGCTGTAGTCTCACACGTGCAGTCTATAGGGCATTTTGTATAATTGTCCTTAAAATGTATGGCAATATTATATGACAGTAAAACTCAGTTTTCATTAAAGGAAGAGAGTTTAGCTATTAAGGCACAGAAACTGAAAATTGTGTGTTCACTTCCATTTTAAATCTTACTACAGTTACTTCTACACTTTGAAGTGTATATTTGGTGATGCACCCACTGCTGGTAGGGAGTCTGAATTGTTGCTGTGTATTCCTTATCTCTGCCACTAATCACTCACAGTTGCAATCCATTAGCAACAAATACTGAGGTAGTGCCTACACTATGTTTACATCTGCTACACAAAGCCAAATGTTTGGGATTCAACATTAATAGAATCTGCTGGAGGGACAGATTTGTCTCCCGGAGGTTATCCACATCTTTGTAACAGACTTCTGCTTCATGTCAAGCAGAGCATCTTATTGGCCCTCTTCAAATGCTATCTGGATGTTTGGATGGGTAACTGTAAGTTCACCCCATGAGTTTCAGCTATGTCCTTCTTGGACAGGGGTGATAGGTGCTGATGTGGAAATAAGGGTAAAACTTGGCTAGGCTTGTAAGGGCCCCAGGGTCATTACCTAGTAACCTCCCTATGATCCTAATCTGCATCTCCACCATGCTCAGAAGCCTGGATCTACATCATAAGAAGGTAACTGTGTAACTAGGGGACTTGAAGGTGATGGGACTTGTGTATTTGTAGAACACAGAGGACTGATATTAATTTTGATTTTATCTGCACAGAAGGCTTCTGATGATGCTAAGCTATACTTTTTTTTATTTTTCAAGTACATGTTAGATTTGTTGACTTGTTACACAGGAAACTTTTTTATATATATGCAATAGGAGATTAAACTGTTATCTGTATGCATGTCTTATAGCTCACTCTTGACACAGGCATTTTTGGCATGTATTGACGTTAACAGATGGACAGCCTTATTAACTCTCATTACAAGCGTCATTGTAAAATCTGGTTATCTTAGAGTCTTCTATCTTATTTCATGGAAATGTAAAGTACTATATTGTCAATGACACATGGGTGCTATGCTTCTAAGATGGCCCATAGACACTGCCAGGCACAGTGACAGGTGACTAGCAACCATATACAATTGACTTTTGTGTTGTAAATGTGTACACATTTTGTGACAATTGCGTGGAAAGCATTTAAAACAAATGCATTATGTGTTATTCCTTGAATTGTACAAACTGCCATTTTCCCATTGTTCTGGGGGTGGGGAGCCAACTATTATTTGTGTGTTGCCACAGCAGAAGTTGGGTTTCAAGAGTTTTGCTCTTGCAATTGTGTAGTCTTCCTGTTTTTTCTGGGGTAAACAATACATACTCCATTGGTATTCCTGGTTTTGAACTAAACATTGTTTTGTGGCTGAGTGTGATATGTTACAAACATAGCAACCTTATATCACACACCTTATACTTGGTTACATCAGCATGTAACAGTATGCAAGGATCTGCCATGCATTTGGAAGGGAGGTGGAGGCATTTGCAAAAGGGAGGTGGCATTACCATACTCGACTCAAACAGATTCAACCTCTCACCTTTCTCCACACCTATCCCTGACTTCCACCCAGCAGAACTTATTATCCTCAACTGCCACCTTAATCCTTGTAAGAAATCTGCTGTCTCCATCTATATCCACCCGGGAATAATCTGTCCATCCTAGAGAATATCTTGGTTTACTCATAATATACCCTATGAAACCATAATCTTATGAGATGTCAACTTAGACTGGTCCAAACTTACAACTGACTCTCCATTACTCAGTATCAACCTACATGGCTTCCATCATCTGATATCTTCCCCCACAAGCCTCCATAAAAACTCATCATCCAGTTCCATTATTGGCAGAATTCTCACAAACTCCCCCCACCACTACTGCAACCCCACTACCTTACCGGACTCCCTTAGTGATCATCTCCTCACCTCTGTGCTAAGACACTCCACCCAACCTGCCAAACCCCACCTTTACAGAGACTGTCGTAAACTCTCTAATTTTAACTATTCCCAATTCAACTCCATTCTTTCAGGCACAGACTGGTCCATCCTTAGACAAATCCTTATCCACAACGCAGTCAGCATGTTCAATTGCATTTTCCCGAATACCTTAAACTTCCTTGCTCCCTCAAGGAAAATTAGGGTAAAAGCAAATTATGCACCCTGGCTTTCCATGGAAACTAGGTCCCTCATGCACAAAAGACATAGTGCTTGGAAAGCCTGGATAAAAACAAAAGAACTTCCCCTTCTACACAAATATAGACATCTAAGGAATCTTACAAAGAAGCAAACTAATAAAGACAAAAAATCCTACTATAACTCTGCTCAACTCAATTGCAAATCCAACCCTTGGAGATTTTGGTCAATGCTCAACAAGATTCTATCTCCTGGCTGTCCCTCAAATCCCTGCCCATACCCCAATACATGCCCCCCAAAAACTGCTACCCTCCTCAATAAACACTTATTGACACCATGCAAACACTCATACCTTCCAACTGCAGCGCAACCTCTCTGCCAACCCCTCCCAATTCTCCTTTTACCCTGTCCCTACTTCCTACATCAGATCTCTTCTTCTAAAGCTCAAACCTTGTTCCCCCTCAACTGACAATCTACCTCCTACCTTCCTGAAACTTGCTGCTGAATCCATTTCCTATCTTGTATCTATTCTAATCAATAGATCATTTCAAGAATCTACTGTTCCTACCCCATGGAATTATTTCTTCATTATTCCCTTGCATAAAGGAGGCAATCTACAGATCCATTCAACTACCAATCCATAGCCATGCTATCCCCCTAAGATTCTTGAAAAATGCATTCACTCACAGTTTCTTAACTACCTCCTCCACCATAACCTCCTCACACCCACCCAGCACAGTTTTGTCCTATCCACAGCACAACTACTGCCTTCCTATCGTTTACTCACACCATTGCTGAGGTCCTAGATAACAATAAATTCATATCCTGTCTCTTCCTATACCTATCCATAACTTTCGATACAGTCTCCCACCCCCTATTGCTATCCTAACTCACAAATCTCAGCCTATCTTTCACTTCTCTTGCCTGGTTCTCAAGCTACTTATCCTGCAGACAGCAATCTGTTAAATGTCTCTCATCCTTCTCTTCATTCATTCCTGTCCCAGTCCCAACCGGAGTTCCACAAGGGTCCATCTTAGGTCCCTTTCTGTTCAATGTCTTCACCAATGATCTCAGTACATCTTGTAAACAGTCCTCCCTCATCCAATATACTGATGACTCAACCCTCATCTCTATTTCTAACAATATCTCTGAACTCCATACCCTAACCCAACAGGCCTTTCTATCTACTGAACCGTGGCTATCTGATAATCTACTTATCCTTAACCCTAAGAAGACTAAACTCATGCTCTTTCTCCCCCGTTCTCTTACTGACAATAAATGAACCTTTACTATTACATCCTCTAACAATACAATAATCCAGCATGAAACCCACACAAAACTCCTGGGAGTCATCTTTGATGATGAACTCAAATTCAACTTGCACATCCTCCAGTGTATACAAAAGATGCACCAGAAACTTGGTTTACTGTATCGCAACAAAACATTTCTAACCCCTAATGCCAGACTCTCCCTTGTTCAGGCATTCCTCCTCCCCTCCCTACTGTATGTTGCCCCAGTTCTTACTAACATTCAAGCCACAACCTTGAATAAACTTCACCAAACTTATCATAAGATAGCTAGATTTATCACAAACTCTCCATACAATGCCCATCACTGCCTTGCCCTAAACTCTCTCCAATGGCTTGAACTCCCCCAACGACTACTGCTATCACAATTTCAAATGCTACACTTCATTCTTTATAAACCTTTATTCTGTCCAGCTCTCTCTTCCTTTGTCTCTATCTGCTGCCCAACTCGGATCCTCCTTACCTCAAAGCAGCAATTACTAGACACCCACCTACCCAGAAAAACAGTAGGTAAACTTCTTTATAAATACTCCATTTCCCAGGCTTGGAACAAACTTCCCATTAACATACATTCAATCACCCACCTATCTCACTTCAAAAATGAACTCAAACGTCTTCTACTAAACTTCAAATGTTGCCCTTGTCAAGACCCAACCTAACCTCCCCATACCCCTTATATACTTTCAAATAATTCCTTCCCTTTCATCTATTTCTGTACTATGCAGATACTTCCTGACCTGAATCAATTATACTGCTGGATAAATTCTTATGTAACTATATTATTATTCTCTGTGTAAGCTTTATATGTATTACCTTTGTGCATGCACTCTTTTTGTTTCTTTAATTTCCTGTGTTAACATGTATTTTTCTGTAATTCGTCTGTTTTTCAATATTCTAATTACTGTAAACTACTGATAACGGACTATGAATTGGAGCTTTTCTCCTTGGGTCTCCAATGAAAATGGGCCACAAGCCCAGTTGGACCAACCCGGTTAACAAATGTCAATAAATAAAAAAATAAATGCATTTGTGTTCTTAGACATTTATTGTCATATTCCATGTTCAGCAGTTACCTTGATTGTCCAGCAGTTACATGTGTTTTACTTCCTGGCTGAGTCTCTGTGATGCTGGCACTACACAGCCATTTCATGTGTAAGTAACAGTTGTGAGTGTTGCCTGGCATCAGTGTTACTGTATGTATGGGTATAGGATGCCGGTTTTACCCCCTTAGTGGTGAGCATGTGTGCTATTCATTGCCTCTTGGCCAGGCCATCTACCTACACTCACAGCGGCTGGTGGTTCCCCCTCTGACTCCTTACCTGCATGTGGATGTGGTGACCTTGCCAGTGGTGGTGGGATGTGTGCCCCTTGTCCCTGGTGTTCCTGCTGAAGCTATTTTCTTATAATAATACTGTGAAGGATGGCACAGACAGTAAAAATTTCAGCACGAGTACAGCGATTGCACTGTAGGGCTCACTCTCTTGTATTTAGGCACTGGAACCATGACTTCAGCCCAAACACATGCTCTATGATATTTCTTGTTTGAGCGTGTGCATCATTATAGCATTCTTTGGTATGTGTTGTGCATTTATGATAGGTGTCATTAGCCACAGCTCCACTGCATACCCTGCATCCCCCAATAAATGACCCTGTGAGATATCACCCCTGGAATACCAGTGATAGAGCTGGGAGTTGTGCCAGATATGTGAATCATAGTAACTGCTAGGGTTGCCAGCACACACATTCAAGATGATTCCCTTAGCATTACACACGACCTGGCAGTTAATGGAGTATAAGCTCTTTCTGTTTATGTACACCCTTTCTGCTCCCTGGGTGGTGTTTCAATTTCAATGTGTGTAATTATTGCACCTAGGACTTCAATGTGATACTGGTTAGAAATCCTGGATAGTCACTGCTCTGTCAATGGGTGTATAGGGAAAACTGTATATAATCACTGCATGCTGTAGACTAGCATTCAGGAATTGCTGTAAGATCTTGAATGCTCATGCCTGAGAAACCCCCAGCAATATCCCCTGTTGGCCTCTGAAAGGTTCCTGTCTGTAGCTATTATTTTAAGTGCTGCACATACCTTAGTCTCCACTGGTATTGGTTCCCCTTGGTTTGCCCTTGCTATCAGATCTGCACAACAGAGGTTGTGGAGTTCCTGTAGTGTGTCTCTATCCACCCTGTAGCACTCTATATTAATTTCCACATGATGCAGACCATGAAAAGTTAAACCTGGTCTAAACACCCTTCTCCTTCTTGGCTGAGGTCTATTAGCAGCAGCATAGATTTTGGCCTGTTGCACATACACATGTATAACAGCAACTGCAGCCCCTCACATTGTTTCTGTGTACAGAAGTTTCCATGGCTGTATTCCAGTAGGTTTTGGAATAAAAAGGGAAAATCTACACTGAGTCTACACGATTGCTTTTTAGCTTGTCGAATAGCCCCCTCCATCATGGATTGGTTAATCAGCATACAATTCAGCTGTAATCAGCATGCCACAATGTTTACCATGCTTGTGTGTTTACTGAATTCAAAATGGCGGGCTACCATGCTTATCGTTAAAGCACAATGTAGTCTTTGCTGAATCTGCAATTACGATTTGTAAAATCATTACATTTCATTTCCTTGGAATATAATCATGCAAATACCATGTTCCTCAAACTGTACTTGCAAGCTTTAGTTTCCAGTTTTGACTCAGTATGAAACAGCTAATTTAATGAGGTCATAGGCATCTGGGACATTTACATTAACTTCCATTAGGCTTTTTTCCAAAAGTTAACAAGGTAGAACTCTCAGCTTTTTCTATAGGACTTCCTAGCTAGTATTTCACAACTACCAAAAAATGTGCTTTTACAGTTGTAGCAGCTTTAACATTAACTCCTTAATTGTTTACTGCACAAATCTGCACATTGTCAAACCAGTAGCAACAATATAGTCTTATTTGGAACAAGCAAGCACATGTTGCCACTAGATGGCACTAGAATCATTTATTTTCAGATGTGGTTAATGCAGAATTAATCCAGGTTTTGTGTAGTTTGACTATAAGGGCGATGCCTGAGTAATGAAATAAAAGCAGCCAAGGGTAAAAAATCATGTACTACATATAAAAAATCCTGAGTTATTGCTACTGTAGAAGAAAGTTATTTAAGAAAGAAACGTCTTACTTTTTTTTAAAAAAATGTCATCATATGCATGAGCTTGAATCCCTTGCCCTTTCTGCTCTTGACTAGTGAAAGTCAAATTGATATACTGCATGTAAGTAGGGCATATATGCACTAATATCTGCACAATACACCAGTAAATGCTTATAAGATATATCATTATGTTACGTGCTGTGGGTACATAACATACTAATTGTATTTATTTATTTATTATTCTTTGTGTATTGGGACGATCCAACAGAGCACTCAGGCCCATTTTCAGCAGAGGTCTGGGGAGAAACTCCATTAAAGTTACAAAAATTACAAAAAAAATTACAGAGAAATACAATTCAGTTTCGTAGAAGCTGGGTTTTAAAATGGGTAAAACAATTAAGGCAGAGGATAATACAATTCTATAGGAATGTTATACAGCAATAAAGAAATCTCATTTACATAGGTGTGATGAAAAGCAGTATATAGTTATAAATGTAGAGAGAATGAAAAGCAGTATATAGTTATAAATGTAGAGAGAAAGTTAGTCAAAGTGTAAACAAGAGCAGAGCCAGGAGCCATTTAGGTGCTGTTTTAACTTGTGCTCAAAGCTAGATGGACAGCTGTCCTATTTTAGAGGGACAGGCATGGAGTTTCATTGCCTGGTGACATAGGATGAGTATAGTGAGTGTCCAGCTGTATTATGGGGTTTGGAGGTTATTACTGGGCTTTGATTTCTGAAAAAAGGCAAAGTGGTGGGGAGTAGTTCTGAGAATGTTTTGTAGAGAAGGGTAAGTGTATGTTTTTTGTATTATTTTGCTGGCAATTTGAAGTTAAATGAATATAAGGTGGGTAGGTAGTTCTAGCCAGTTGAGCTTCTTTAGTGTTAAGCAGTGATGCATACGGTAGGATGCATTAGCTGAAAAATGGCTACTTTGTTAAAGCTGCCTCTGATTTATTTAGTAGGGTGGTTTTGCTGTCAATATGGGTGATGCATAGAGAAGAGAGGGAGGGGAGAAGGTAGATGATGCTAAGGATTTTCTTGAGGAGTCTGTGAGGCAGGGTTTGTTTTGGTACAGGAAGCCTAGTTTTTGGTGAGTTTTTCTTGATGGCTTGGTTAATATGCAGGTCACATTTTAGGTTGTTGATTATTATGACTACTAGTGATTTGGTATTTGTTACAGTTTCTACGGTGGCCATATTAAAGGGTGTACTGGTTGATGAAAGAGATCTGGGCATGAAAAACATTCTTTTTTATTATTATTTACTTATTTTTCTTTTTGGCATTTAGGATTAGCCGATGAGCCTTTAGCCATGATTCTATGGGAGGGAAGGAGTCTTGCCTCATTTTCAGAAAATGGTGGAAGGGATGAGGCTGAGCAGATTTTGTTAGCATTGGCAGCATATTGTACTAAGGTGGCAGGTATGCTAGCTTTGTGCAGGTTGTTTGTGAAAATATTGAAAAGTACTGGTCCTAGACTTGACCATTGTGGTACACTGACAGAAACAGGGAAGAAGCGGGGTAGGTCCTAATTCCATTTTATAGCCTGTTGTCTGCTGAAGTGATAGTTGCAGATCCAAGTAAGCGCTGAATGAGATAGTGATAAGAAATATAGTTCACTGATTAGAAGTTGGTGGGATAATGTGTCAAATGCTTTTGACAGATACAGAAACATAGAGGATATTGTTATCATTGTTTCTGTGGTATTTATTGTCTTAGAGAAATTAAGCAGAGCTGCTGTTGTGCTGTGGTGTTGTTAAAAGTCATGTTGTGTGGGGACAGTAGTTTGCTGTTTATGAGATGGTTAGGAGTTTGGAGTGTATGCATCTTTCTAAAATTAAGGACAGAGGGGAGAGAATTGTAATGGGGCAGTAGTTGGAGAGGTCTGTGGCTGCTCCATCTTTATGAAGTGACATAATATTTTATTTTCTCCATATAGTGGGTGCACAGTTTTCTGTGATATTCTATTTATGAATATTGAGATGGGTATGCCAGGACATCAGCAGCAAACTTAAGGTACACAGGTAGGAGTTTGTCAGCAGCTAATGCAGTGGTTTTCAGTTTTTAAAGGTAATTTTTGATAGTTGGTGGAAAGAAAAGAGAGGGGTATAGTAAGTATTGTTAGGGATAGAGAGATGGGAGAGTGGATTAGATTCCAGTAGAGAGATGACAAACTGAATGAATGAACTGGATGGCTATGGGTCTGTGTCATTGTTTGTGGTAGGAGATGGGGTGGTGTTTAACTGCCAGTTTTTATGGCTGTCCAGAATTGCTTGGGAGTGCGATGATGTGTGCCTAGAAGTGAGTGAAAGCATGTAGTTTTGTCTATTTTGACCTTTTGTTTACATCGATTACTAAGTTGTCCAAAAATTTGCCACTTTTGTTGTGCTCTATCTTTATTCAGTGTCCTCCAGGCATTGTTTCTATTTAGCATGAGCTGTTTATTTTCTTTGTTGAGCCATGGAACAGTGTGGCTTTTGTTTCTTTTTGTTCTTATGAGAGAGCTACCTCATTTAGTCTGTTAAGGAATGTGTTATTGAAATGGTTAACAGCATCTTCTAATGGTAGGTTTTTTAGCGCATTTCAGTTGTCTTTGAAGAGGTGATTTATAAAAATGAATTTGTTAAACCATGAGAGTCTATGTAATTGTGTAGGGTGTGATTAGTTTGTCTTTTGATAAATGTGGAGAGATGGTCAGTGATGCTTTCTCAGAAACAGCCAAAGGTATTTATGTTTGAGAATGAGGTAGGATCCAGTGTTGTACTGAGTAACTGTTACTGTTATTGTTGATACTGGTGCATAAGATGATTACCTGAGTGAAATTGCATAAGTTCATAGACAATGTTTAGTGTGCTTTTGAAAAGTATAGCAAATCTTCTTGCTTTTTGTGCACTTTATGATTTCTGATTATATTCGATTCTGGGGAAGCATTTCTTCCTCTTTAGTGTTTGATTTTACTCAAGTTTCAGTAATGGGTTGTCTGCTGCAGTACATGCATGGAGGTTTGGAATTTTGTTGTAGATGCTTCTGAGGTTTATGTGCATTAATAGCATGTTGTAGTTTGGATTAGTGAGGTTTATGTGCATTAGTAGCATGTTATAGTTTGGATTAGTGGAGTTTATGTGCATTAATAGCATCTTGCACTTAGGATTAGTGGGGTTTATGTGCATTAATAGCATATTGTAGTTAGGATTAGTGGTTTTTTTTGCATTAATAGCATGTATTTGGATTAGTGAATTTATGTGCATTAATAGCATGTTGTAGTTTGGATTAGTGAGGTTTATGTGCATTAGTAGCATGTAGCAGTTAGAATTATGTGCATTAATAGCATGTTGTAGTTTGGATTAGTGAGGTTTATGTGCATTAGTAGCATGTAGCAGTTAGAATTAGTGGAGTTTATGTGCATTAATAGCATGTTGTAGTTTGGATTAGTGGGGTTTATGTTCATTAATAGCATGTTGTAGTTAGGATTAGTAGGGTTTATGTGCATTAATAGCATGTTGTAGTTAGGATTAGTGGGGTTTATGTGCATTAATAGTATGTTGTAGTTTGAATTAGGGGTGATTATGTGCATTACAAACATGTTGCAGTTAGGATTAGTGGGGTTTATGTGCATTAATAGCATGTTGCAGTTACAATTGTTTGGTTTATGTGCATTAATATTTTGTTGCAGTTAGGATTAGTGTGGTTTATGTGCATTAATACTGTGTTAGAGTTGGGATTAGTGGGGTTTATGTGCATTAAATAACATGCTGTAGTTTGGATTAGTTGAGTTTTTTTACATTAATAGCATGTTGCAGTCAGGAATCGTGGGGTTTATGTGCATTAATAGAATGATGTAGTTTGGATTAGTGGGGTTTAAGTGCATTAATAGCATGTTGTAGTAAGGATTAGTGGGATTTATGTGAGATGATAGCATGTTGTAGTTAGGATTAGTGGGGTTTATGTGCATTAATATCGTGTTGTAGTTTGGATTAATTGAGTTTATGTGCATTAATAGCATGTTATAGTTAGGATTAGTGGGGTTTTAGTGCATTAATAGCATGTTATAGTTTGGATTAGTGGTGAATATGTGCATTAATAGCATGTTGTAGTTAAGATTAGTTGGGTTTATGTGCACTAATAGCATGTTGCACTTAGGATTGGGGGGTTGTGCATTAATTGCATGTTATAGTTAGGATTAGTGGGGTTTATGTGCATTAATAATTAGTGGGGTTTATGTATATTAATAGCGTGTTGTAGTTTGGATTAGTGGAGTTTATGTGCATTAATAGCATGTTGTAGTTAGGATTAGTGGGGTTTTAGTGCATTAATAGCATGTTGTAGTTTGGATTAGTGGTGATTATGTGCATTAATAGCATGTTGTAGTTAAGATTAGTTGGGTTTATATGCACTAATAGCATGTTGCAGTTAGGATTGGGGGGGTTGTGCATTAATTGCATGTTATAGTTAGGATTAGTGGGGTTTATGTGCATTAATAGAATGTTGTAGTCTGGATTAGTGGGGTTTTGTGCATTAATAGTATCTTGTAGTTTGGATTAGTGGCATTTATGTGCATTAATAGCATGTTGTAGTTGGTATTAGTGGGAGTTATGTGCATTTATAGCATGTTGTAGTTAGGATTAGTGGGGTTTTTGTGCATTAAAAGCATGTTGTAGTTTGGATTAGTGCGGTTTATGTGCATTAATAGTATGTTGTAGTAAGGATTAGTGGGGTTTATGTGCATTAATAGCATGTTGTAGTAAGGATTAGTGGGGTTTATGTGCATTAATAGCATGTTGTAGTTAGGATTAGTGGGGTTTATGTGCATTAATAGCATGTTGTAGTTAGGATTAGTGGGGTTTATGTGCATTAATAGCATGTTGTAGTTAGGATTAGTGGGGTTTATGTGCATTAATAGTATGTTACAGTTAGGATTAGTGGGGTTTATGTGCATTAAGAGCATGTTGTAATTAGGATTAGAGGGGTTTAAGTGCATTAATAGCATGTTGTAGTTAGGATTAGTGGGGTTATTGTGCAGGGTTTATATTATTATATCACACTCTCAGGAGAGCGGATGACAGATAATCAACCCCATGTAAGCGAAAGCTTACAATGTCAAAAATTCTGAACAGCAATTATTTTCCAGTGGAACACAATCGCTGTTACGAAACAAAAAAAAATTAAAAAAAAAAAACAGTAAAACATTGCTTAATGTGGGAGGGGGGCTTCACCCCCCCACACCTCCCCCTACTTAAATATACCAACCCTGAGATTGCATTATAGTGCCGAAAATGCAAAGTAGCGAAATAAGCCAAATTAATTCTTTCACAGGGAAAGAATTCACAAACTCTGCTTCACTATTTTGCCTTTTTGCGCTTTACTGTTTGACAAAGACGCATTCCACAACATGCATCTGTGATGGCGTGATAGGGAACCTTATATGCATTAATAGCATGTTGTAGTTAGGATTAGTGGGTTTATGTGCAATAATAACATGTTGTAGTCATGATTAGTGCCATTTATATGCATTAAAAGCATGTTGTAATTATGATTAGTGCAGTTTATGTGCATTAATAGCATATAGTTAAGACTAGTGGGTTTATGTGCATTATAGCATGTTGTAGTTAGGATTAGTGGGGCTTATTTTCATTAATTGCATGTTGTAGTTAGGATTAGTGGGATTTATGTGCATTGATAGCATGTTGTGATTAGGATTAGTGGTGTTTATATGCACTAATAACATGTTGTCATTAGGATTAGTGGGGTTTAAGTGTATTAATATCATGTAATTTGGATTATTGTTCTTTATGTGCATTAAATAGCATGTTGTAGTTTGGATTAGTGGGGGGTGTGTGCATTAATAGCATGTTGTGGTTAGGATTAGTGGGTTTATGTGCATTTATAGCATGCTGCAGTTAGGATTAGTGGTTTTTATGTGCATTGATAGCATGTTGTATTTAGGATTAATGGGATTTATATGTATTAATAGCATGCTATAGTTAGGAATAGTGGGGTTTATGTGCATTAATAACTTGTTGTATTTAGGATTAGTGGGGTTTAAGTGCATTAATAGCATGTTGTAGTTTGGATTAGTGGGGTTTATGTGCATTAACAACATGTTGTAGTTTGGATTAGTGGGTTTTTTGTGCATTAATAGCATTTTGTAGTTAGGATTAGTGGTTTATGTGCACTAATAGCATGTTGTAGTTAGGATTAGTGGGATTTTTGTGCATTAATAGCATATTGTATTTAGAATTAGTGTGGTTTAAGTGCATTAATAGCATGTTCTAGTTAGGATTAGTGGGTTGTAGCTCAGTAATGGTGTCAGCTGATGGGTTAGATGGGTTTGGTTGGTTTGAATTGATGGTCCTGGGTTTAGGCTGAGGTCTTCACAGAGTGGGAGAGTGGAAATGTGGTAAGTGAAGTTGTGCCATTTTTTCTGTTTATCTCTTAGGTCCGATACTGATATATGGGTCTGGTAGATATCTTTGTTGTAGCTGTAATTGAAGAGTGCCTGTTTTCCTAATGGGTAGAAACTGTGTCCAGTTTTGTAGTTGCAGGGTGTTTGCCTGTTAACTAGGAGTATAGTGTTGCGTAAAATAAAGTGATGGAGTTTTTTGGTGTAGACTGGGAGAAGTGAGTTAGCTGGATATGCGATACAAGTTTGTAAGTACAGGAGTTAAGCCAGTTGTATGTCTCAGTGAGCTTGGTTAGTTTTGTTGTAGTGGGTAGGGATAGGTTGATATAAGTTTAGGTGAAGTAAGGGTGGATGGGAATAGAGAGAAGGGTAGGAGACCAAGGGTGACTGGAGCTGGATGAGAAGGTGGCACAGTTGCCTTGGAGGAAAAACCTGTCTGTAAGCCTGAAAGTTATATAGGAACAGGCCATTTAATTGTATTGTAGTATTGAGGTGAAAGAAGAGACTTAAGTGTGTTGTGAGTATGCAAGCTACCAAGGTGTGAGATAGATAGGAAAAAGAAAGTTTGGAGAAATGAGAAAAGAACGTTTTCTTAACTACTTTTAAACCTACCCACTTTTAGTACTCAAAGTAAAAGTTGTTTATTCATTGTTTATCAGAGAAAATGTCAGGACATAGAAAATGGAAGAAGCAAACCAACGCAGAACTGCATATACATGCAAAGAGGAAGAGTCACAGAAGCAGTAGCTGGAAACAGTAATTAAGACAATGCAGGCTGGCATCAAGAGTAGGGTGTAGGTCATTAATTAAAAGGAAGGGGCAGGGTGTAGGTCATTAATTATAAGGAAGGCGCAGTGTGTAGGTCATTAATTATAAGGAAGGGGTAGGGTGTAGGTCATTAATTATAAGGAAGGGGGTAGTGTAGGTCATTAATTATAAGGAAGGGGCAGGGTGCAGTTCATTAATTATAAGGAAGGTGTAGGTCATTAATTATAAGGAGGGGGCAGAGTGTAGGTCATTAATTATAAGGAAGGTGTAGGGTGTAGGTCATTAATTATAAGGAAGGTGTAGGTCATTAATTATAAGGAAGGAGTAGAGTGTAGGTCATTAATTATAACGAAGGGGTAGGGTGTAGGTCATTAATTATAAGGAAGGGGTAGGGTGTAGGTCATTAATTATAAGGAAGGTGTAGGGTGTAGGTCATTAATTATAAGGAAGGGGTAGGGTGTAGGTCATTAATTATAAGGAAGGTTAGGGAAAAGATTAATGACCTACACCTTCCTTATAATTAATGACCTACACCCTGCCCCTTCCTTATAATGACCTACACCTTCCTTATAATGACCTACACCCTACACCTTCCTTATAATTAATGACCTACACCCTACACCTTCCTTATAATTAATGACCTACACCCTACACCTTCCTTATAATTAATGACCTACACTCTACACCTTCCTTATAATGACCTACACCCTACACCTTTCTTATAATTAATGACCTACACCCTACACATTCCTTATAATTAATGACCTACACCCTACACCTTCCTTATAATTAATGACCTACACCCTACACCTTCCTTATAATTAATGACCTACACCCTGCCCCCTCCTTATAATTAATGACCTACACCCTACACCTTCCTTATAATTAATGACCTCCACCCTACACCTTCCTAATAATTAAAGTTCAGTGGGGCTATTCTGGATTCTAGTTAAAACAGCTGAAAAGCAGACCACTAATTGCTGTTAATGCAGAGAACAGGCATTAAATTTGGTACCATGTTCAACAGAGCATAAAAAGGATAACAGAATGGGCAAGTAAATTCCCTTTAAACTGAGTAAAAAGACAAGTCTGGAACTTGTGCAGCACTGGATGCTGTAAATTATTCTGCCATTGGGGTGGGGGGGGGGTGCAGTCCACCACTATCTGGCTAGTCCAAGTAGCTGAGAGTGGGCCATTGTTAAAGGTTAACTCTATAAACAAGTTAAAGGGAGAGCTGCAAGCAGTAATATATATTGGTATGTTATCTACCACTTATACTGCTTATAATATATGTTAGCATATTATCTGCAGTCTGTACTCCATAGTGTGTGTGTGTGTATATATATATATATATATATATATATATATATATATATATATATATATATATGCATTCCCTTTTTAATTTCCAAATATTGAAATCCCGAATTTCAAAATTAAAATATCGAAGTCTTGAAATACCAGTAAACCAGAAGCGTGAAATTCAAAATCCCGAAGTACGGAGATTTTGAATTAGCCCTTCTGGTGTTGTGGTGTGTGAATGGTAAGATGTGAGTTTGGGTATGTATGTATGTGTATGTCTGTTGGTTATGGGTTTTAGTGTCTGTCAGTGTGTGTTTTGACTGCATTGTGTGTGTGCAAGGGTGTGTACAATGTGTGGGAGTGAGTTGCCTGTGTGTGTCTGATTCTACGATCTCGGAGTTGGTATATTTATGTAGGGGGGTGTGGGGGTACATCCCCCCCACATGGGGGGGTGCAGGTGTAGGATATTATGTTTGAGTTGGGGGGGTTGTGTGTATGTGTTTGTATGTGCTGTATCTCTAGTGTAGCGTTAGGATTTTGAACTTCACGGTTTTAGGGTTTCGGTGTTTGGTGTCTACGGCTATGTAATTTCGAAATACTGAAATTCAGGATTTCAGTATTTAGAAATTACATAGTGAATCCACATATATGTGTGTGTGTGTGTGTATATATATATATATATATATATATATATATATAATGTTCCATTGTCAACCCAAAGCACTGGCATCAATAATCATCTTGTATCTTTACAGATTTGAGTCTCCTATTTTTTCTTAAATTCCAAGGACTTCCTAGCCAGCAAAATAAAACATGCATGTTTCAACCTATACTACTGCTAAGAAATTCTGGAAAAAAGTAAATGATTTTGAGCAATATTTTACATGAAAAGGTTATTACATATACAGCTTGTGATAACGTAATCATAGTGTATACCTATGTTTGCAGAACATCTGGTATAGTGTTTTACAAATCATGGCTAAATGAGTCTTCACCTGTTCGATAATGAGATGAAAAAATGTTTTAATGCATTTAGTGTTTATATTTTTTATTATGAATCTGTGCAAGCCCAGTAGGTACAAACACTTGATTAATTAACAAGGGAAATTTGATACAGAAGTAGATGGCAGAACTCATACCCTGGGCTAGAAGATGAAGCTTCCTAGCAATATCACCTGAAAGTATAATTAATTAGTTTATCTATCTATCTATCTGAACTGGATAACTGATATATACTGCCTATCAGTTACCTGATCATATAACTTAAATGTACATTGCTTTTCTTTACTATTATTGCACATTTAAGCACTTCTTTGTGTGCTATTATGAATTATAAAAATGATTGCAAGAATGATGAGATAAGCAAAGAATTTCATGTAAGAAAAAAAATAAAAAAAATAAGCATTTAACCAAATATACCTGTCCTATAACAGAAAAAAACTATCAATAATAAAATGCAGATAACAAAAGTACCATAAGGTGGCAATGCAACCTCATTTATTTGCTTTTAAAGATAATTATGTTCTTTCTAAAATCAGGGGCTGTACAAAGCAGGGCCGTTTTAGAAATACAGTATTGATATTTCTAAAGTTACAAAGTAAACAAGATGCGTAGGCATTTTTTTTTTCGAAGTCAGGCCCTGCGGGAACATATTTGACAAACTATCTTAGACCTCTAGTTTTAATTCTTCACTAACCTTGTTGAGTGCATGATCCATTTAGCTTCCGATAACCCCACGCTCCTTAACTGATAAAACCTTAATGGTGTACTACTTTCAAGCAATTTTGATATGCTAATAACTTTCTATTACATTCTTTATAAGATACTTAGAGTTATGTTCCATACTGTACAGCAAAATACATTAAAAAACATTTTTCCCTCAAATCTAAAGAATATGTATAAATTGCAATTTTTTTCTGGTCTCTTCATAATGTCCTTTCTCAAGATACCAGCCGAAATGCCTCATAATCGGTGGCTTTTTTTTTCCTTTGCTGTTATGTTATGAACCCGTGGTATGTGTTAAGTCTTTGTATGTGCTGAGCTGCCTTGTGACTGGTTTGTATTTTGTAAACGCCAAGACTGATTGTCACCCTTTATTCTTTAAGTTTCAAGTTACGGCCATTTAGCAGATGCTGAAAGTGCATTGCAATCTGTTTCATTCACGGACAATATAATTAACCACATATCTTTATCTGTTCAACATTACTGTAAGAATTCTCTCTCCATATCTGAGTAAAACAACAGAGTATTCTTCCCAGCCCCCACCTTCTCGCCAATCAGCTGTGCATACCGTTAGAGCATAAATAATAACAGGAACAGATCAAAGTGGCCATCCATGGAATTCATGTTCCTGTACACCTTGTACGAACCACAGAAGCATACAAAAGCAAATGTTTTCTGTATTTTTCCTTTGTTCTTACCGCCATTAATCCCTAAATATCTACACCACTTCAAATATAAAAATCGCAGTGTGACAAGATCACATGTATGTAGTAAGTCAATAAATACAGATTTTATATATGTATATGTATCGATTTTTTAAGTTTAATCAAAAATGTCATGTACTTAATTGTTAAGATGTTCTCCGTAAGGCTTGTATGACATATTGACAGTTCTATGTGCTTAAAACCCTTAATAACCACATAATATTGTGTAATAAGTCTCCATGGCAGTCATTCTCAGATGGTAATATTCCATTCGGAAGGCAAGTATCTATATATATATATATATATATATATATATATATATATATATATATATGTGTGTGTGTGTGTATATATATATATATATAGAGAGAGAGAGAGAGAGACACACACACACACACACACATACATACATACATATATATATATTAGATATACACAGAATTAATAAATTGCATATGTAAATATATAATTGTGTTATGCAGTTTTGTTCTAAAGTGTGTTTTATTACAGTAACTTCATTACAGGATTGTTTTCCATTTTTGGAATGTTTCAATTAATAACTAGTGGAGCACAGGAGTGTAAATGAGCAACATGATTGCAAGGTGTTGTCATCAGTCATTCAAACTTTGCCCATTATTAACAAGTTACATTATTGCAAAGCAAAGATACCCAGTTAGTTATTTGTAATTAGAAACTAGTCATCCATATTTTAGCTTAAGTCATGCGTATGGTGCAACAGGCACAAGGACAAGGAGTGTTCTGGACACTACAAATCATAAAACTGCATTTCAGGCTTTTCTACGAACAAGTACTATACACACAGAAGAGAGGAATTCAGAACAGGGTTTTATGGGGTTCCATGAAGATACCTTATGTTATTTAAGGACTGCTTTAGTCCTCAGAAACTGCACCTCATACCCCTAGCTCCAAAGTAACAAGGGATGAAGGCCTGATTGTGACCCAACTAATGTGAGGTTGATTGACAGCTTGGACTGTGGAGGAGGATCCAGAGTGGGTGTGGCAATGACTGTCTTTATGTCACCTCACCTATCCTGTAGGGATGGACTGGGGTCTCTGCTATTAGCTGGAATACACAACAGTGGAGGTGGGGAATATCATCCTCTCTATTGGAAGGCTATGATTTCAATGGGGTTTGGGGGATTGTATGAAATGATGTCATTGATGGGGATGCCTATGACATCATTTCTATTTCATCCATTGAGTTATTCCCCACCTCTGCATCCTAAAAATATTCCCTAGCCAATACTGTTATTTGATGCCTCCTCCATGGCCTTGTCCTGTCTTCAGTGGGAGTGGTGGCAGTCTTATGGGATACAGACCAAGAGGTCATTCTCTACCTGGGGAGGGCAGAGTCCATCTACATGATTACAACCGTCATAAGGGAAGTAAATTGAAAAAGCATGATCTCCCTTTAGACGGGGAACAATTGTTGGTAACAACAGGACTCAGCCAGACCTCTCCCCTGAAAAATAAATCAGTTGAGAGGAATGAGTGTTCTCGCATGCAGGGTTGAGCAGGCATGAGGATTCAGAAAGAAACATACCACAATTGACAAGAGCTACAACCAAAAGGAACTGCATCTATGATAACATAAAATGTGATTCAGAGGCATGTTAGCTGCAATGAGGAAAGACTTCATTATCAGGTAATTTGCATTTCTTTGAATCACATGTAATTACTGCAAGTACTAATTGGCACTTATCTGTGGAATTCTCCACTGGCAGCTGATGTATAGCATTGGCATCAGTAAATCCCATTTACTCTTACACACACAAGCACATGCACACACATTTATCTGTCATTTAGTTTACACAATATGCCTGATGTATCCTTGAATGTTGTCTATGGCCACAAATTGTGGATCCCGACTGTCAATTAATAATGGCAGACATTAGAATTGCATTCTTCTCATTGCCTGTAAAGTGCATTGTGATGTCAGATCTAGTGCTCTGTTAACTTTTTAAGTGAATACAAATAATAGTTTAAAACTGTCCCTGATTTTACAAATGCTCCTAATATTGCCTACTGTATATGTCCTGTTCCTCATAAATCATGGTCCATTGCAGTCAGTGAACAATGCCAGGCATTAGAGGTGTCATACTTCTTAGAGTACAAAATATACACTCTAACTCAAGACCTCCTCAGATGATGTTTGTCTTTTCGGCTTTTCTCGGTTAGGGGTCGCCACAGTGGAACTCCAGTCCGCTAATGATTGGCAGTCAATTTTTTTTATGGTGCCAAGTTGCCAGTCCGACACCCAACCTTCAGCGAAGGCACGCCCATTCACACATGTCTTTCGGAGGCCACTTGACCGCGGGAAGGACATGCAGACTCCACACAGAAGGCACTCCAGCCGAGAATTGATCAGGAGAACCTCTTGCTGTGAGACAACAATGCTACCGCAGTACCACCGTGGCTTAAAACATCCTCAGATGATATAGAGGGTTAATTCTCTGGCATATCAAAGTATTTTCTGTGCCAAGAGATCAGTGTCCAAATCCTCCCACTTTTACTTCTTTTAATATAACCTTTTTTTTAAAGACTTAAGATAAAATGCTAAGACTGTCTTTGGTGGTGTAGAGGAATAAATCTCTGTTAAGGAGCTGGTGTATGCTAAAGAGAGTAAAGACTTCAACATTCCCTCTAAACTTTTTTCTGGTGTCCCAAGACTTAAGGTAATATTTAAGTGTATCCACAACCACCAAACTGCAAAAATGAAGAAAAAACAACAGGGTACAGATGCAAAATGTTATTGCACTTTAGCACCTTGGCTAGAATACCCTTCAAGAAGTAATATTTGAGTATTACTAATGTCTAGTGGAAGTGCAGAGTGCTAATACATGTTTGGAAGTGCTGACAGTACAGGATTTGAATCTTTTTAAGTATTTTTTAGGACACAGTATAAAGTGTATGAATGGCGTTTACTGCCACCACCTGCCCTGCTCCATGTCCCCCCAAACACCCCACTTTCCTACTTCTATAATACATATCTCAAGTTTCCAAATCTCAGTATGAGTTAAAAGAAAACTTTCACAATTTGTCAGTTTGCGTTATCAGTTTCATCTGAGTGAACTTTCTAGAATTAATCTTTAAGCTAACTGATTACCCTTTGATCCATGAGGGAGAATACTGAAGTTGCTGCACTTTGCCATTTTTAAGTTTCCAAATGTTTTTTTCATGAACTATTTGTAGTCCTCTATGAGTTTTATTCAACAGTGTAGGAAAAAATGTTTCAAGCGACTTATAGGATAAAAAGTGGCATGAGTCTGAATGAGTCATCTGTGTTTGCTGCTTCAGCTTTAGAAAGGTAGAAGATGCTGAAAGTCTTCCAAAGGTCGTGTAAAGTATTGGATATAAAATATTTTACATTGTATTGTAGTAATGGAATCAAAAGCTTTGAAAATGGAGGTCAAAAGCGATTTTGCCTGCTGTAGTTAGAAATACTTTAGTACCCAGTGATTAAATTCTTTAATTGTGATATTTTAAGATTTTCATGTTGGATGAAAATGAATGTAGAGTGGCTGTGGACTGCACAGAGCAGTCAGCAACATTGAACTTCTTAGTTTGCTAATGTGTAACTAAAGCATTGCCCAAAGGTAGATGTGGAACACTACACTAAGGGCCCATAATGGGTTTCTGAAACAGTTTTTTTTTTGCAATGCTATTTGCCATATATGTTGTGATCCAAAAATAGCTAGGCACAGGGACTAGCCCCAGTAAGTCAGCCACATTACTGCACGCTTCACAAGTAAAACTCTGTTATGCATGCATTTGTAAGGTAGAGATACGGTGGTGCCACATTTTGATGGTATGCATCTATACCACCCTCCATTTAGTCTTTATAATTTCATATTCATCACATTCATCTGCTTTGTTCAGAAGAAATGACACCTGACACATCTGTGTTTGTATGCAGCTATGACCTGGGGCAATAAAAAAATTGCATTATGCCTAAACAATGCTGGCATTATATACAAGAATAAGATAATTCCCCACATGGAATTATAGATAAACTCACTAAACTAGGTATAAATCCATATGTCACAAGATGGGTTGTGAACTGGCTTACTGACAGAACCCACACTGTGAAAGTAGCAGACTCCAAATCAGACTTCAGACCAGTGACAAGTGGAGTACCACAGGGTTCAGTCCTGGGTCCTCTCCTGTTTGGTATCTACTTCTCTGAAGTACAGGCTAACACAGAAGGTCTTTGGCTAACTAAATTCACAGATGACTGCAAACTAGGAGTCATAATCGAAACTCCTAATGATGTGGACATCCTACAAAAGGGCCTCACTGAGACAGATGCCTGTTGTCAAAGCCATGGTCTCAAGCTCAATGCCAAAAAGTGCATTTTCATCCCCTTTGGTAAAAACTCTGTACCCATAAACTGCCACATAGGCAGTAGTCTACTTAACACCGAAAGTGTGATAAGAGACCTTGGGACACAGGTGGACAGTAGACTCTCCTTTGATAACCACATCGCCACAGTGGTCAGAAAATCCTTCTACATGGCACACCTCATCACATAAGGTTTCTCATCCAGAAAAAAAGAGGTCATTGTTCCCCTCTACTCATCACTCATTACACCCATTATAGAGCACAACGCCCCTTTTGGTATGTACCTCACAAGACATCTACAACTGGAAAGGCCGCAAAAATACCTCACAAAGAGGATTACTGGCCTCAAACAGATGCCTTATGCAGACCATCTAAAAAAACTCCAGCTTTACTCAGTCGCATATCGCCTACTCAGAGGCGATCTCTGCCTAATATACAAAGCTATGTCAAACCCAGAGCTGTTGGACATGCTCCACTTAAAGAAATCCCAATCCCTCTGAGCTACACGCTCTAGGGACCTAAACCTTGTCACCACAATAAACAGAACATGCTGGAGGGATAGATTCCTGTCCCAGAGACTTCCCATACTCTGGAACAGACTACGTATATATGTCAAACAGAGCTCCTCATTAGCACTCTTCAAGAAAAATCTTGATGATTGGATGGGTATTATGAAGTTCACCCCGGGGATCACTTCTGTGGTTCTGCTTGACAGGGGCACAGGAAAATAATTTTCTTGGGTGGCGAAAGCCAGGGTACCTTTTTGGCTAGGCTTGTATAGGCCCTAGGGCCAATAGCATAGTACCTACCTATGAACCTATGAACCTATGAAAAAACTGCACACAGTTACACTGCTGTTAGTTAACAGGAGCTCCAATCACTGGCAGATTTTCCCATTAAAGTTAATGGTTCCATACAAAATATTCATTAACTGGCTTGCTAGACCAGTTTAAACTTTGATTTTTTGGGTAGTGAGGTAACACGACTTTAGAATTAGACATAAACCTGATTGATTCCCCATTAGTATATGCTGCCTGAGGAATTTCTTTTCATATGACTGTTTTTGAACAGGGCATATTGTGACAGCTAAGGTCGTATATTAGCATGGGAATAACTTCTTTTGGAATTGAGTTCTGAATCTTAAATATATTTTCATTGGTAGTTGCTAAATTTTCAACAATATATGTTGCTAAAGCATTCACTGCTATGCTATTGTTAACGTATCTTACATGAGCTCAAATTGTTTTGTATAAACATTCATTTTGTTCTTGTATTTAGAGTCAAAAACTATAAAAATAATATGATCAAAGAGTAGCCCATACAAAACACGAGAGCTAATTACTAGGCATGTGTCTACAGGACCAGTGAATTGCTTTGCCCGGTTTACCCAGATAACCCAAAGCATTGCCTGGTTAAGTGACTTGCTGAAGGTCATGCACTAGACAAATGGAGTGTGAGGGAATGTAACTGGGACCATCTTGTTAATAGCTCATAGCTCATAGCCTTAACCTCTGTAAATTTACACCTATTACCTGAAAGGGAATGTATAAAAACATTGAATCTGTTAAAACATTTTAATGACATAGAATTGCCACAGGAATAAATGTTTTTGATATCAAAACACATTTTATTATATTGTTATGTCAAATGTGCATTAAATATCATGCTAGTAGTCCAGGATTTAATGTATAAAATCTGTGGATGTGGTCAGCATATAGCAGCAGTCACATTACCATTACATTCTGGCAATGTTTCTCCAACAGGCTATGTATAAGTCACACATTTCTGCATATGAATTCATAAATCGTATTGCATCTTCAACTTCTGTAGATGTTCATGGTCTGTGAATTACATTCCTCTATAATTTCTACAATGTCTTTATTATATGTTCAAGATGAAAAACATTTTAGCAAGATAACCATCTTTTTCAAAGTCCACAACCAAGGTAGTTATACCACGTACTCTTAAACGGACTGCTGGAAGATGGTTTCCTTGTAGAAACTGTCAGAGAAGAGACTTCAAGAAGGCTCAAATTAAATTCAAACTCTGTTGATGTAGTGATCATCCATTTATGTCCAAATATTATTATTATGTCCAAATATTACACTCGTGTCAGAAGTGAAAACTATGTTTTTAGAAGTGAAGAACTAGATTTGTTTTGCAGTTAGAAAAATAGGCTGTTTGCATCCATCATCCCTTTTTGACCTTTTTGCACATAGGCTTTGGGTGTCACTTCAACAGTGACAATCATCTAGAGACAAGGTTCACACTATTGGGTGGCTAGCTCTGCTGTGGCTGTTCTTCCATAGCACACACTCATATTTATGGTCAATTTAGTGTGTCCAGTCCACCTACTGCATGTTTTTGGAATGTGGGAAGAAACTGGAGCACACAAAGGAAACTGATGTGAACACAGGGAGGACATGCAGACTATGCACGAACTAGACAACCTCTTGCTGTGAGGCAACAGCACTATTCGCTGCAAAATTAGTTTGTGTTTTGCTGGTAGAGTTCAGATTTATAAGTAATATAAAGTTATGGGGTACTTCTTGCAGTTGCTAGTATATTAAATTAATTATTGCAGTTTTGGAAAGAAAACATTGATCTCGTCCTGTTGATCTGGAAATTGAATTTTTATGGATATTCCAGACTGCAAGGAAACAGAGGGATGGGAAGTAGTCTTTATGAGGTAATCACAAGCAAATGTGAGATTTGACAGACTTCAATATTCAATAAAGCCTACATGGATGCGTCATGCCTCAGATAGTTTTGGATTCAGTAAGCACTGTGTAGAGACATGCACCCTTGCGCAAACATGGTAAACACAGAGGTATGCTAATTACAACATAAGCAGTTGAACTGTATGCTACTCAACCAATCCAACACAGTGGAGCTATTCAATAAGCTATAAAGCATCCATGTAGACTCCTTGCTGGTTTGTCATGCATGTTCCAAAACTTTTGGAATACAGCCATGGAAAGGAGTCTACACACACAGAGCCATGTCAATTGCTGTATTTGTAAGTTAAGTCTTGAACCTGGAGTGCATTTTGTAATAATAGGAATGAGTGTCATATCCTTGTGTCACACTAATAGACGAACATATCCTTGTATGTGCCATAACAGCAACTCACTTTTGCTCCCCTCCCCACAGAACAGTCTGTCCTTGTCTGTGCCATAACAGTGACTTACCTTTGCCCTCCCCAAAAAAAAACAACAGGAAATGGCACAATTTGCTTACAAACCTTCTTTGAAATGTTAAAAGTTCTATCAAAGGAATAATCTCTGAAAAAGTTGTACATATGTAGCACACAGTATTCAATTTTCATGTATTAGCAGTCATGTACACCCCTGAAATGGCTTGGCAAATATGCCCATGCCATCAGTACACTTCTAACTAATGCATGCAGATAAAAGTGTAAAAGACTATGATTCAGGTATTTTTATTACATTCCTGCATATGCAGTATGTAGCTGACCAAATGGAAGCATATCTTCCAAAGTGCAATACTTTTCTGCAGAGATATTTCCTGAAGAAATATAATTATGTGCAGTCTTTCCAACATAAACAAGTGTCCACACCATCAATTTGCCTAGCTATGTGGTTGCCTTTCTATGGTGTAGATTCTGAGCTGTTAGCATGGTGCTATGCTTAGGTTCAAAAAGTTAAGGAGTTGGTCAAGTGTTTGTTTAGTGCTACTAATTAGGCAGATGGGGGTGTCATCAGGCCTCATGGATGAGGTATTCTTCATTTCTTATTTCATGATGGTTGCTGGCTTGATTCCATTAAGAAGAAGTCGACTAGGAATAGATTTCTCTGGGGTGAAGCTGGCACTAAATTTATTTGTTGGTATGTTGAATATCTACTGGATCAAATACACTCTGAACAATATTGCATGTTATTTCCTGTTTTATGGATGTTTCTTAAAAGGGGAAATTATATTTTCCTTTCAGCTTTAAGAAGATTTAATGTTTTTGAAGCAGAGAAGAGCAGACCTGCCAGGTCAAGCACATCCCAAACTGTCAGGAAACAGCAAAAAAAAAAAGAGAACCAATTCCCCATTTTTAATAAACAGGTGGGGAAAGCTTAACTTCACTCTTATTCATACAGTGTTCATTGTGGACACCATAAATACAGGAGGATCCTTCCCAGATGCAGGGTGGAAGGTGGATGTCAGTGGCTTTTGTTTACAGCTAACGTCCTTGCATATAATCAAATGCTTCAGTAACCACAACACTCAGCTTATGTAGGTATATGGAGTCAAGCTGTCTTGCAGAAATGTTTGAAGTCCTATATAGATAACTTGATCCTCCCCAAGAAACTGTGATGTATCTGAAAGCTTTTGGTGTGTGTGTGTGTGAGGGGGGGGGGAGATCCTTTAATGTTTATAACAGTTAAACAGCTGCTATTTAATTAAGCTTGGGAATAGCACAGGCATATTTGCCTGAAGCTGAACAATATTTTCTTTTTATACTAATTGTAAATAGTTTATTTGTGAAATGCTGACTGTTTTTATCTTTATTCACTTGCAGATGGTCACAACATTTATCAGAATCTTGATTTATTTAGCAGTTCACCTGGTTTACACTATATGGAAAACAAAAGGGAGAGCTGATGAACAGCCAAGAGAGTATGGATATTAGGGATGTCTCATTGAATGCAATGGGGTGATGATCTTATAAAGAGGAGGAGGATATTACAATATGTGCAAGTTTTGCAGCCAGCATTTGTTCTATTGCAGGCGACACATCCGAGGATTAAAGAACATGCAGTATTAGAGGAGAAATAGGTAGCGGATTATGGCATCAACTTCACTGGGAACCTCAAGAAGAACTGGAACCACAATTCTGATGAATTGTCTTACCGCTTTTAGAGTGCAGGAAACATATTCTGATCATGCAGGAAGGTTTGTGTTGGTTATGTGGAATTAGTGGGAAGAAAGATTGACTTTAGGTTCTATGTGTTTTCATCACCAAAAAAAAATTTAGAGAGATTATGCTGGTAGTGATACACTTTGCAGAAGAGATGATGGTGCTGACTGGAGACAGGAAAATTACAACTGCACTACAAGATGTCAACAGATGTCCTAGAGTATATAAAGTACCCCGGTTAGGTAGATATGTGGACTCATATATTTAAAGACTTTATGTTTAGCTGCTGTTACTATAGAACTGAACTATGCCTAGGCAATTTACCCATGCATCAGTTAGGACAGGTACAGCAGCTATATTGGACAGAGGAGTCATCTCACATAAGGATGCTTTTATGCTATAAAGGACAGAGATACACTAAAATTTTTGTATTAGATCACTCTTCTGTCTCCTGTCAATTGAGATTCCCTGTAAATAGCCTCAAGGTGCACTTTTCTGTTTATTTATTATTTGAAACAGCAACAGTTATCACAGGAAGACATAAAGATGCTTCTGTTCTTGATAGAGAATTCTATTAATTTCAGTATATTGACTGGAAGTGCTTGGGATACCTTCAAGGAGAAGATAGCATATAAAGTTAAAAAGTCTTATTAGTGGAGACTGGAAGCAAAAAAGGGATGTCTTGGAAAAGTTCTTTGGGATGTATGGATCACAGGAGAGAAAGGGGAATCCAAATAGATGAGGAGATTTATGAGACACAGGAAGGATAATTGCACATAATCTTAGACAGAAAATGTGAATTCCTGATAGAAGGATACCGGAAATGTTTCTTTAGAGACTCCCCTGAATACCATAAGAAACTGATAGTCTAAGATGGGAAAGAAAAAATGCTGTAGTGGATGCACTATAATCCATCCAGCATGGTCACTTTTTTAAGTCCCTATAGGAGATAATGCAGGAATTAATGAGTGCCTATGAATAGATATTTAATGAACCTAATCTCCACTCCATAGAAGAAGAACATGCTACTTGATTTATAATTCAAGTTAGTAGAGAGGAATTAAAGAATATTATTAAGAAACGGACCACTCAGAAGACACCAGGAACAGGTGACTCCCAGATGGCTTTTGTAAGCTGTTGGGGTAGAAATGGGCTACAGCTTTATAGAAATTATATAATCATGTAGTGACAACTTGTGAAATTCCCACCTCTTGAAAACAAGCGCTTGTTGTAGTGCTACATATGGAAAGGGAAAGGAGGGAATTACCCCACTAATATATATATATAACGTGAACCATTCATATGTGGCAGCAGTACTTATTTATGCATAGATGTTCAGCTTAACTACGGCTATGGACAATACTGTGTGTACCTGTGGGCAGTGGGACATACCTGTGAAATGTGTAGCTCAACATTAAATGTCAAAGATCTGATCCATGTTATCTGGGTTCTGTACAGTAGTATGGCCAATGGCTGTTGGGGGGATTAGCGCTGACATTATATAAACATGGGTGCGACAGAACGACACATGCATGACAGTCATATTAAACTGTAGCTTAGCATTGGCAACTGCTGTAGCAGTCTAGTATGCTTATCTAGCAGCCGTAGCCATATATACACCCCCTAATGTTAGTGTGTGTTCATATGTGACACCTGTTTGTGTTGCAGCAAGGCCCAACAGTTCAGCTGTGAGGTCCAGGGACTTATAACAGTGTGGACCTTGTGTGTGTATGCCACACACATATGGAGAAATATATATGTGTCATATATATTCACATCTGTATATGTGCATAGAGCAGGGGACATATAGCAACTGTTTGTGAAAGGTGGAGATATATATGTTGTTGAAGGTTAGTATGCGCATATTTGTATGTAGGTTTTAGTGTGTGACAAACAAGACAGTATACAGTGCTTGTATATGACATGTGGTGGTTAAACACTGTGGTTGGTTTGTTCAGTTTGCAATGTTGAAGCCAGTGAGGCCTGCTAAAGCTAGCTGGGCTATGAACACCTTCAATGCATTTATCCCAAGACTGTGCGATTTTATTACATTACTGTACACCTTACAGCCTATGTATAATTGATATTTTCACTATGAAAGATGAAATGTATATGTGCCTACATATATATGTATATGTACACCAATGGATGTGTATATGTATAGATACATATATATATAGTTATATATATACTCATACACACCTACATCTATTTGTTGCAATAGATTTCCTGTACTGTTGACTGACTGTGAGGGTCAATATGTTTGAATACGTCAAAGATATGTATCTGTGGGATAGCTTAGTGGGAAACCGTTTATGTCATGGTATTATGGGTCCTTGCTTTGATCCTAGCAAAAGCTGTGTATTCTGTTGCTAGGCAGAACAAGTGATATTGCATACAGTGTGATTAAGTCCCTTGGTTTTAACTAGGGTGTGTAGTTGGAGGCTAAAGCACTACATCTATGGTACTGATGTTGAATCCAAATCCTGTGTGTACTGTAGTACTACTTCAAGCCCTGGACCTGTACAGCAAAGTATGGTGCATGTCCACAGTGCTTGCATCCACTGTTTTGTGTGGTCCCTGTATTCATCACAGATTACATTTCTCAAGATTAAGGTTGTATAAGTACTGACACACAGTACTGTATAGTACACACTGAAAGCTTATCTGGGTTGTCATACCTTTGTGTCCTGTAATTATGTCTGATGTGTGTGTGGTTATGTTTGTAACATGTCCTTTGACATATGTGTGGTAAAACATATACTGCATATGTAGCAAGATTCATAGTGTACTACAGCAGTATGCAACCTATATTCCCAATTGTGCACATATTTTGGCTACGGGTTTGCTATTAACAAGTTGTGTGGTATAATTTAATACATTTACTGGACCTTACACTCATTGTGATGGATGATTTCTTTCTTTACAAATCAGCTTGATGTATATCTGCTGTGGCTACGTGGTGCATCGTGTTGCATACAGTGTCCCAGTTACTCTTGTATAGTCTTATATAGTGATTTTATTTTGTTGCTGTGCAGAACATGGTTCATTAGATAGAGTGAGCAAGGCACTTTCAAGCAGTTGTGGGGTGAGCAGTGATAAGTGGTAGTTAAAGTGTTTCACTCTCGGTTAGCTAATAGGTTGCTATATATGTCAGTTCAGTGATGTCTGTACTGTATAATGTTAAATGCGCCATATGACTTGCTCAGACATATTTTCGTATTTATGTCTTCCAGGGATCATGGCACATCACAGGAACTCCAGTTACATTAGTGCTGAAGATGATATAATTACTAGCAGTATGATTCAGCACTACCGTCTCATGTTCTCACGAACCAGCCAGGACCAACAGGAGCGTACTGCAATGTGGCAAGATGATGTCCACAGGGTAAATGAGGTAGGCCTGCATAACCAGACATATGAGCAGGCGCGCCACCACTGCAGTGATCTTCTCAGACATGTCCATCAGCGTGCTGCTGATGTGTGGGGACAACAGCTTGCAACAGGAGGTGGGGTTAATATCCACCCTCCCCTCACCAGAGTGGATGAGCTGCTACTGAGCCTGGTGTCACCTGCCCAACAATAGAAGCAGTAGACATACACCATGATGGAGGTTGGAGCCACCCAGCAAGCACATGCAGGTAACATGGCATATCTGTAGACTACTGTTATCTGTATTGGTAGATCATGCATATGTGAGATGTGGAGTGTGTCGTTCAAAGATGTGGAGCCTGTTGTTGTGCAATACTGATCATTTGGAAAATAATCTGTAGCTCTGTGAATGTAAACGGTTGTACTGTAAGATGGCAAACACACAGAAGCAATGCCGCAGTTGTGGCCACTGACAAACTGTCTCATCTCTATGTAGGTCACTCTGGGGTGACATCAAAGTAGTGGACAGATGCTGGTGAGTATTTTCTACATTTATTATTGTAAATATAAAGTGCATGTCATAGTTAAGGTGTAGATCATGTACACATGTAAAACACCTACCCATAATGCATGCTGTGCATGTTTGGTGTAAGAGCACACACATCTCACAAATGTGATTAGCTGCCTCAAACACATGCAATACCCAGACCATCTCAAACAAATGTGGCTAGACTGTAGTGACCATTGGATAGGCACAGTTGATACTCAACATGCACATAACATACACATCTATGTCATATACAGAGCATTTTAACATGCTACACATAAAGGCTTCCCAAACCCTCTGTAAAGACACACTCCAGTATACAAATCCTCATCCACACATTACACATAATATACCTGAGGGGTAGAGGCCTATCATGGGGCATTTAAACACTCTGCAACACACTACACATTCATGTCACGGAATGCTCCTTACTGGCCTCTTTACAAACTCACGTAACAACTGGTTGTGAAATAGTGAATGTAGACAAGGTAGTACAGTTCCAGCACAGCATGATTAGTGCTGGTTTGGGAAACATTTGTAGCCTTGAGTGACCACATTATGCTTCATGATGATGGCCTCTGGTACTATACCTCATCCAGTTATTGTAACCACAGTACTACACATAGCTTTCTTTGCTATACACCTTAATGTTGCGTGTGTGGACACACATGCACCTCTAAACAATATGCATACCAATCCCCATTTGCACAACTGACACATATATGTCTTGTGATGCTATTGAGTGGTGAGGTCATATGGCACACATTGGGTATGTGTAGTGTTTAAATATGCAGTTGTGTTTCAGCATGCCATGTCATGGATGAGACTGGCATGCCCACAATATGATCTACACTCACCATAAGTACCGTACATTGGGTATGTGGCCAAATGGTATTTCATCAATTATCCATGCATCACTGATGATGATTTGTGAATACTCATCATGCGTGTACTAAAAATGTGTCCACAATTATTTGCTAAAGACACAGAGGCTGCAATCAGCATTGGATACCTATCTGAAACATAGATAAACATCTAGCAATGGTATGTACACCTATGAGTTATGGTGCACAGTACATTGCAGGGTTATGAATACCTGCACAGCAATGTTGTGTCCGTGTATGCATTGTGTTCCAGGGGGAGGCCCATCACCTAATAACAAAACACATGCATCAAAGCCATGTATACTGTTAGTAACAAGGACTGTCTACACTTGCACTGCATGCTGTTGAGCAACACATGTCTTGCATGCTGACATGTGTGATATGACTGTTTTGCTTGTAATACTGTACTCCACCATCACCTGCTATTGTGTATGTTCTGAGATTGCTGGTGTTGTGTGTGTGTCTGCTTTAGGGAGGAGTGTATTTTTGAGTGTGTGCATGTTGTCTGAAGTCATGTTCAGGTCTTAAAGTGTGTTTCCTGTTTTCCTCTTACAGGTGCCGAGGTGGGGCTAGTTCAGTACAGCAGGGAACCTGATGTCACTGAGACAGACAGTGATGATGAGGATAGGTATGTTGAGGCACAGGCAGGTTTGTCAGGGTCTGTTGTTGGGCCACCAGTTGACAGTACACAACTCTCCACCCCATCCATGCACACATTCATACTGCCTGTACATCCATCATCACCATGTCCCTTAGCTGAGGGACAGTGTACGGTGCCAACCGTGTGGTATCTATGGTACATGTATCAGGACACAGCAGCCATATCCAGATATCTGGAATGGTACCACATAGGCAGATGCCCAGGGATTCTCGTCGGAGCACTGCTGGTCATTATGCCCCTGGTAGACTTACCACACCTCTTTCTACCACATGCATGTTCCAGGCTGTCATGGAGGCACAGACACGAATGAAGCGGTACACTAGACAGGGACTAAGGGCACAGAGAGCTCATAACACCTCTGTAAATGACAGTATTTGTGACCTAGCAGGTGCCATATGTAACTACACTGAGGTCATTGATAGACATTGGGGTGAGACATTGGATGTCCATGTGTCAGGGCAGTGCGGGACAGTTGAGACATCGACGTGGATGTATGCCAGCAACATCAGCAGCTGGAGGTTGCCGTGGACATCCAGCAAGTCACAGCCGCTCCCTTAGTGCCAGTACCAGCCCCAGCAATGTTGGGGGGGGGTGCTGTCCATAGACCGTCCTAGACGACCACAACCATGTGGCTCTGGCCAGTCCTAGCAGGGACCTGGATCCAGTGGACATATGTCAACCTCTTCGGATAGTACCCAGTCTGGATAATACCTGATACTGTCTGTAGCAGCCCTGCCAGGCACAGGTTCCATATCCATGGCCAGAGACTGGGATCTGTAAAGCCTGCCAGGTACAGTCTGCAGCTGTCTCACAAATCCCCGTATATGGCAGCCACATGGTGGAACTGTGTGCATGCAGACACACACACATAAAACAGAAACCTAGGGCAAACACATACCCGCACACATTATATTAACATTGGCCCATAACAGTACTCATGGCCCTCACACACACACTCACACACACATGTCGATTGCATGGCTCAGTTTAGGCCTCTGGCAAACCAGCAACACACCCTGTGCATATGATGAAACCTGTGCCACCTCCTGTCATCTGTAACATTGATGCAGGAACAGGCTAACATGGTGTTGATGCAAAGGGTGAGTTTAATAAAGTATAGCAATGGTTGGATGCGTAGCATGTTGTCGGCAGTAAAGTGTAATGATATCTTTGAAGGTGTAGCTGAGCAGGCATGATGCATTAAAGCTGTAATTAGCAATGTTGTATTGTTTTTACCAGTGTTTATTCCAATTGTGTTTTGTTTGCCCATGTGCCACTTGGCTGATGTATGTAGTTGTATCAGCATGCGTTTTACAGTGGACAGTTAAGTGTGGGGTGTGTGCAGTACAGGTTTGCAGGTGTACATTTGTGAATGTGGTGGAGGTGCACTGTCTGCATTTACATGCATATTGGACACATGGGCAGGGTGACATGCCCTGTATTGGCCAGTGTTAACACTCCATAGTTTCTGCTGGTGGCCAGTATGCATTCTACTACACACATTTTTGAACTTGAGTATGCATGTGTGTGTATGACACGGGTTGACACTGTGATGTGGGTGATGCTGTTGTTGCTATCTGTTATTGGTTTGCATTACTCAGGTTAACACTGTCCCAGCTGCATAATCCTTTAGTAATGCACACTTTTCTCCTACAGCGTTGCATGAACCTTGCTCTCACAAACACAAGAAATTTTCACTTATACTGTAAAAGTGCATTAGTCTCATGGACCCCTGCCATAAACTAAATATATAATAGAAGGTGTGAAGTTGTACCAAAAAAGAGTTACATACCAAGAAGGGATAACTTCTCTGGTCAGTATAATTGGAAAAATACAATCTCTCAATAAACATGCAAGGCAAGCTTCAAAATACGAAATGGCAAGGATTCCAAAGACAACACTAAAGTTTCTTTACTGTTGTTTATAATCAACAGGGGAAATCTCAGATTGGGTCACAGTTAATGTAAATGGTCACAAAGTACACTTATATGACTGACATTACCAATTCCTTGTCAGACAGTTTGAATGCGGATTTCACCACCCTGTCGTTACACAAGGGACACATTTCCAGACCTGAAGAATGTAAAACCTGATGATTCACAGACACTCTAGTTTTACTACAGTTCAAACCACAGTGGCAATGGTACTGGACAGTGTCCCTGGCTGTGTCATACACAAGCTGACATATGAAGTCACCTCTCACCTAAACACTCTTTCCAGATGCAGCCTCTATACATGTTACATACTTGTGGAATGACGCATGGTAATGGTGTTCACAGTCCAGAAGGGCTAAGCTACAACTTCTTCTTCTTCTTCCCCTTTCGGATGCTCCCATTAGGGGTCACCACAGTAGATCATCTGTTTCCATTTCTTCCTGCCCTCTGCATCTTGCGCTATCACACCATCCACCTGCATGTCCTCTCTCACCACAACCATAAACCTCATCTTAGGCATTCCTCTTTTCCTGTTACCTGTCGGCTTCATCCTTAGCATCTATTTCACAGTATACTCTGCATCCCTCCTCAGCACATGTACAAACCAACTTAATCCTGCCTATCTGGCTTGGTCTACTAACCTTCAAACCCGGACTGACCCTCTAATATGCTTATTCTTAAACCTGTCCACCCTTGTCACACCCAGTGCAAATGTTAACATAAATTGAATAAGGGTAGAACTACAACAGGTCCTTGAAACTCTCACCCTATAAGCCAGACAAATGTTATCTGGAAGGCTATGGATCACAGCATTATTGGAACTCATTAACAGAGACATTATGAAACTGCAAACACTGCACCATACCCACTTAGGTTCTCTAAAGGCCAGATCATGGCTCCTACACCTTGTAGACTTCAAGCCAGTTATCAAGGCTATAGGTGAGGGAGGGGAGGTCAACACAGCCAAGCTATATCTCACCAGCAATTCATACCCATCCCACATTCTGGTATTATACATAACCTCAACAGACTGACCATAAACGATTATTAGATGATGGCTTGATAACTGGCACACAGATGTAGGACACACAGTAACATTTGCAGCCTCCATGTACTTTTCTATGCCAGTAACAAGTGGTATTCACCTGCACTCAGTCTTGGGACCACTCCTGTTTGGCATATAGCTTTCTTAGGTGCAAGCAAACATAGTAGGGATATGTCTACCCACGTTTGATGAAAATGCATACTGTGGGCTATACTTTATTCTTCAGATGACACACACATCCTCCAAAAGGGTATCATAGAGTCAGATGCCTGGTGTCAAACTCATGCTTTAAAGCTATAAGCCAAAGAAAGCATAGTTATCCACTTTTAAAAAACAAAATATCCCCAGAGTACCACATAGGTAGTAGCCCCCAAAATGTGTAACGGGTACTGATGTATACATAGAGTCATGTGTTTAGTCATCTATCCTTTGATAATCACATTACCAAAGGGTTTTGGAAATCCCTCTGTGGTGCACAAAAGCAATAAAGGGTTTGCATGCAGATCCACAGAGTTTGTTGCACACCTATAATGATTAGTCATTTTTGCCATACTTTGCTTGCTTTGGAACAGGTTTCAAATATACCTCAAGCAGAAACCATCACTCACATTCTTCAATAGAAACTGTGATGAGTGGCTGTGAAACAGAAGACGTAGGCCAGGGATCACTGCAGTGGCTAAGCTTGTCACAAGCATACAGAAGTGACCTAAGGTCTGGAAAGCACCAGCATGCTCTGGCAAAGATATCAGATGAGTTCATGGAGAAAGCAGAGTACCCCACCTACAAAATAATTGAAGTCACATGTATGTATATGGATTTGCCCCACAGCTACCTTACATGTGTAATGCACATACAGTTGTCATTGTGATATGTCATACACTAGAAGAATCAAAACCCACTTCACATTAACCAGTGGTGTCACACACCTAGAGCACACACACAGTCAGCAAGTGCGAGATTTAAACTCCTTCTTAACTACATTATTATACTACAACAGTATGCATTTACATGATGTGCTATACATTTTATTGAGGTTTCACCTTTCCACAGGTATATTTGTAGGATGATGACATCATCAGACTTGACAAAGATGAGTATACCACTTTTAAGGTGTGTGAGTAGTCTCCAAAAAGGTTGCTTTTCCTCAGGGAGACACACACAGTTGGCAAGTGCAAGATTCAAACCCCTACCTAACTACATTATGATACTACAGCAGTACACATTTACATGACACGCTATACACATTACTGGGATTTCACCTTTCCACAGGTATATTTGTAGGATGGTGACATCATCAGACTTGACAAAGATGAGTATACCACTTTTAAGGGGTGTGAGTAGTCTCCAAAATGGTTTCTCTCTCCCCAGGGAGAGACAGACACACACACACACACACACACAGATGACAAGTGCAGTGTTCTTAATCCAAACTAAGTACGTCTTTACACTTCAGCAAGCAATATGGAGTTACAGGGAGCAATGAAGACATTACTTGCTGACAGTTTGCACAAAGGTTTTTTTCACAGTTGCTAACCTCAGCAGACTTATCATACTAGGAGTATTGTGAGTGTATTGTATGCATAGGCCATGACCGTATCGTATATGGTTGATGCACCACATGCTGGCACACACAGGGTCAAACCAGTGGCTAAGCTCTGTCAACCCAATACTGGACAATACAGTCAGGAGAAGTAGGGTCATACAACCACAACACCAACTGTCTTGCATAGACCTACAATATAAGCACCAGCAAAACACACACATAAATACACATTACCATACTCGGAGAATCAAATATTAATCTGAAAAAGAGAGAGTGTCCTCCTAGGCAGACAAGCAATCAACATGCACCTCCAAGCACACGCCAGAAAACACATAATTGGTGTGCCTCACAACAGGCCCTAAGGCAAAACAACATACCCAACACACTAGTAATAGGTAACTTCATAGTCAGGCACACAGATGTTCCACTCACTCAGCTGGACCAAGGGGAAGGTTACTGTGAGTTGTCTGTCAGGTGTCAGGTGTCATGATCCGCCACATAACACCATGATCCGCCACATAACACAAGCACTTACATCACTCCAGAACAGGTACATATATGATGCGGTCTATGTACATGTCAGTGTGAATGATCTGAGACATACCTCCCAGGACAACATGACAAGAGACCCAGGCTGGTATGACCCTGACCTTGAGTAGCATCATACCTTCACCTACATGATACTGCAATATAAAAGAAAGATGATAAACTTCAACAATTGGCTGAGCTTCTGGTGTCATTCAAAGGGGATCCAGTCTTTGTCTGCCTGTGATGATATGATAGACAAGCCTTGTTGCTTTGCTACAGATGGTTTGCACCTGTCACCCCTATGCTTCTGAATACTGGCCAAGGCTCTTGCTGACCCCATATTACCTTTTTTAGGCAAGGCTCATAGGTGATAGTTAGGTACTAGGCTATCTGCCCAAGGGCATTTATAGGCCTAGCCAGAATGTGTTGGCTTTCACCTCCCTTTGAAATTAGTTTTCTGGGCCTCTATCTAGCAGGTCCACTGAAGTGATCCCAGGGGTAAATTTACAATTTCCTATCCACTCGTCAAGATTCCTCTTGAGGAGAGTCTGCGAGGGGCCCTGCCTAACATCAACTGGGATTCTATTCCAGAGTGAGGAAAGTCTCTGGGACAGGAATCTATCCCTCCATCACATCCTGGTTATTGCTTTGCTGAGGTTTAATTCACTGCAGCATGTAGCTCTAAGAGATTTGTTTTTCTTGAAGTGGAGCATGTCCATTAATTCCAGGTTGGACATGGCCTTATATATCAGGCATAGATCACCTCTGAGCAGGCAGTAAGCAACCAAGTAAAGCTAGAGTTTCTTTAGTTGAGCTGCATAGGGCATCTCTTTGAGGCCCATGATCCTCTTGGTGAGGTACTTCTGTGGTCTTACCAGCTTTTCCATGTGCCAGTTAAGGTACATACCAAATGGGGCATTGTACTCTATTATGGGCCTAATGAGTGGTGAGTAGTGCGGCAACAATAACCTCTCTTGATCTAGAGGTGAACCCTTTTGTGGTTACATAGAAGGAATATCTAACCACTTTGGCAATGTGATTATCAAAGGAGAGGTTACTATCTACCTGGGTCCCCAGGTCCCTAATTACATTTCCCATACCTAGTGGATTACCACCTATGTGGTAATTCATGGGCACTTTGTTTTTTCCAAAGGGGATGACTATGCATTTTTTGGCATTCAGCTTGAGGCCATGGTTTTGACACCAGGTATCTGTCTCTCTAAGACCCTTCTGGAGGATGTCTGTGTCAGCTGGAGAGTCGATTATGACCCCCAGTTTGCAGTCATCTGCAAACTTGGTCAGCCATAGTCCTCCCGTACTTGCCTGTACCTCAGAGAAGTATATACCGAACAGGAGGGGTCCCAGGACCGAGACCTGTGAGATGCCACTTGTGAGATGCCACTTGTGACTGGTTTAGATTCGGACATAGCACCCACAACTCTGACCATGTGTGTTCTATCCGTGAGCCAGTTGGCCACCCATCTCATGACATAGGGGTTAATGTTCAAGCTGGTATGATGCCAGAGTGGGGAATGGTGTTGACGGCCTTAGTGAGGTCCAGGTAGGCTGTGTGGACTACCTTCCCTTCATCTATGGCCTTGGTAACTCAAAGAAGTCAACAAGGTTTAGGAGGCAGGATCTGCCTTTAACAAAGCCAAATTGGGTATGGTCCAGTGTCTGGAGGTTCCCAATGTCTCTGTTTATGAGTTCCATGATAATTCGCTCCATAGCTTTGCAGACCAGGCTGGACAGGCTTATAGGACAAAAGTTCCCAGGTTCTGTTGTGGCACCACCTTTGTGGAGCGGGATGACTGTTGCTGTATGCCATTCTTTCGGTACATAGCCTGTGGTAAGGCTGAGTCTGAAGAGTGAATTTAGGTGAGGGCTTAGTTCCTTTTGGAGCTCATGTAAGATGCAGCCTGGGACACCATCCATTCCCATTGATGCTGTGTGCTTAGCTTTGGAGAGGGCTGTTTTTACCTGCATGTCCGTGATGTCTGGGGCTCTGCATTCTTCTGTAATGGACACTGGCCCTTTTGGGGGTGAGGGGAGTGAAGTTTGCATTAAACTTGTCCACCAGGATGTTGGCAATGTCAGTTGGTTCAGTGTATTTTTTGCCATTTTGCAGTAGCTCAAAGCATATCTGAAAGTTGCCACCTAAGTGTTTGATATAGCTAAAGAAGACTTTGTGGTTATCTTTAGATTCCTTGGCAATTTTTCTTTAGAAACTGTCCTTGGATGATTTTATGAGTGATCGTAGCTTTTTTGCTAATAATGATCAGTGATGCCTTTCCTTTTTGGCATTTTGCTCTGTCATGTAGTAGTTTTCTCCTTCTGTTGTATAGCTTATTTATGGCCAAAGACCACCAGACTGGTTTCCTGGTTTTGGAGGAGTGAGTCTTGATTTTACTTGGGATGGCTCAATCTATGCATCCCTGTAGATGTTCATATAATGCACTTGTAAAGGATTCTGCAGATTGGATAGCATTATCCTGTAGCAAGGGGGCTTTGAAACTTTCCACTTTGGTCTTAAGAAGTGTGAAGTTTGCTTTTGGAAATTTTTTCACAGTGGTTTCCTTGACTGGGGGTGGGGTCGGGATGTGGATGTCCAGTGCGATTACTTTATGATCTGATCTTACCAGCGAGGGATTTACCTCTGGTGTAGAACACTGATCCCCCATGTTGGTGATGATCAGATCCAGTATGTTGCCACCTCTAGTGGGCGTGGTGACCAGCTGTTCCAGGGCTTTTGAGTTTATAAACTCTAGGAAGCATTGGGCAAAGGTGTTTGTACTTGAGTAATTCTCCCAGTCAATGTTTGGGTAGTTGAAATCTCCTAATATCATGGTGTTTGGTAGGACCTTTATATTTTCCAGTGTTCTCAGGAATGCTGAGTGAGGGTCCTGAGACAAGGTAGGTGACCTGTAGCAGGCTACGATCCGATAAGCAGCTTTGCCCACTGTTAGTTGCACTTGAATGGTCTCCGAGGCCTCTTGCTGTGCCACTAACCTGGAGGTGTGGCTATCCTTTATGAAAATGGATACACACCCTTCTTTTGTATTTCAGTCCTGGTTTTGGGGCCGAAGCTCAGAGAGATTGGGATTTCTTTAAGTGGAGCATGTCCAACAGTTCTGTGTTTGACATAGCTTTGTATTTTAGGCAGAGATCACCTCTGAGTAGGCGATATGCGACAGAGTAAAGCTGGAGTGTTTTGAGACAGTCTGTGTAGGGCATGTATTTGAGGTCACTAATCCTCTTTGTGAGGTATTTCTGCGGGCTTTCCAGTTGTAGATGTCTTGTGTGGTACATACCGAAAGGGGCGTTGTATTCTATAATGGATCTAATGAGTGATGAGTAGAGGGGAACAATGACCTCTTTTTTTTCTGCATGAGAAAACTTTTGTGATGAGGTGTGCCACGTAGAAAGATTTTCTGACTACTGTGGCGATGTGATTATCAAAGGAGAGTCTACTGACTACCTGTGTCCCAAGGTCTCTTATCACACTTTCAGTGTTAAGTATACTACCACCTATGTTGTAGTTCATGAGTACAGAGTTTTTACCAAAGGGGATCACAATGCACTTTTTGGTATTGAGCTTGAGGCCATGGCTTTGACACCAGGCATCTGTCTGAGGCCCTTTTGTAGCATGTCCACATCATTAGTAGTTTTGATTACGGCTCCTAGTTTGCAGTCATCTGAGAACTTCATTAGCCAAAGACCTTCTGTGTTAGTCTACTTCAGGGAAGTAGATACCAAACAGGACAGGACACAGGACTGAACCCTGTGGTACTCCACTTGTCACTGGTCTGAAGTTGGACTTGGACTTTCACAGTGTGGGTTCTGTCAGTGTTGGCAACCCATCTTGTGACATAGGGATTTATACCTAGTTTAGTGAGTTTATCTATAATTCCAGAGTGGGGGATGGTGTCAAAAGCCTTGGCAAGATCTAGGTAGGCTGTGAGTGGTATCATTTAACCTGGACTAAGAAATCGTAACAAAGGTTTAAGATGTTTTGTCAAGAACAGGGACAGGGGTTCAGTTACATATTTTCTTCCAGACACTATAGGTCTTCCCGGTGGGTGTGTAGGATTTTTATGTACTTTTGGAAAAAAATAAATGTATTGTGAGTTACAATCCTTAACTGTTAATTGATATAGAGTGTCTTTGGAAATTACACCCCTATCAAAAGCATTCTTGAGGAAATGTTCAATACATTTGGTAAATCTATGTACGGGGTCGATAGCCATATGATTGTAATATCTAGTGTCTGACAACTGCCTGCGGGCCTTATAAGGAAGGTATTGTAGCAAATGCCAGAAGCCAGGTTCAAGGTATGGAACGTAGTCAGCTGCTTGTGTACAAGGAGAAGCCCATTATAAGATCAAAATCACTTAGACTTACGACCACTTATGGACGGAACACCAATGGTCTTGTTAAGATTGTACAGCGACACTGGAACATCCTGCAGAGTGATCCAGAAGTTGCTAGGATTATCCCGGACAAATGTATGTTTTCATACAGAAATGGTAAAAACTTGAAATCTTATTTTAACCATTATAAAACTGGAGATAGAAGGGTCAGGGATAAAATACAAACTACTATTTCTGGACACAGTCTGTATGGTTGTTTTCCTTGGTCATTGTAAATTGTAAATACATATGTACTACCAAGGAATTTTCCAGTCAAATTGCTCAAAGGTCTTTGATATAAATATTTTTTGCAACTGCAGCAGTGATTGGGCTATTTACATGGCCACATGCAAATGTGGTGCATTTTATATTGGACAAACCTCAAGGTGCATTAGGTTACGTATCTCAGAACATTATATTAATATCAAACAGAAAAAGATGACTAATGCATTGTATAAACACCAGTTGTCACACCCATCAGCAATATTTTTGTTTACAATTATTGATGTGATTCAGGGTGACCGAAGGAATAAAATTGGTTGGCATGATATTCTAAACAGTAAAGAAAAAAAGTGGATCATTAAGCTAGGTGGGCTTTTCCCCCCAGGGCTTAATGAATATTTATAAATTTTCCACCAATGAAATTCTATGCCTGTATATTTAACAGCCAGCAAATACTATTAGCTTTGAATACACTGATGAAGGCTGTGTAATTTACCAGCCGAAACCGGTTTGTTGTCTGTATTTGCTGTGATGCTTTAATTTCAATACAATAATTTTTATCACCATTTGCTGGCTCCATTCTTGTTTTTTGGTTGATTTACTACTATTGGGGGCCGTGCATTACCCACGCGCAGGAAGAGGTGTTTTTGCTCATTTTGCAGTAGCTCAAAGCATATCTGAAAGTTGCCACCTAAGTGTTTGATATAGCTAAAGAAGACTTTGTGGTTATCTTTAGATTCCTTGGCAATTTTTCTTTAGAAACTGTCCATGGATGATTTTATGAGTGATCGTAGCTTTTTTGCTAATAATGATCAGTGATGCCTTTCCTTTTTGGCATTTTGCTCTATCATGTAGTAGTTTCCTCCTTCTGTTGTATAGCTTATTTATGGCCAAGGACCACCAGACTGGTTTCCTGGTTTTGGAGGAGTGAGTCTTGGTTTTACTTGGGATGGCTCAATCTATGCATCCCTGTAGATGTTCATATAATGCACTTGTAAAGGATTCTGCAGACTGGATAGCATTATCCTGTAGCAAGGGGGCTTTGAAACTTTCCACTTTGGTCTTAAGAAGTGTGAAGTTTGCTTTTGAAAATATTTTCACAGTGGTTTCCTTGACTGGGGGGGTGGGGTCGGGATGTGGATGTCCAGTGTGATTACTTTATGATCTGATCTTACCAGCGAGGGATTTACCACTGGTGTAGAACACTGATCCCCCATGTTGGTGATGATCAGATCCAGTATGTTGTCACCTCTAGTGGGCGTGGTGACCAGATGTTCCAGGGCTTTTGAGTTTATAAACTCTAGGAAGTATTGGGCAAAGGAGTTTGTACTTGAGTAATTCTCCCAGTCAATGTTTGGGTAGTTGAAATCTCCTAATATCGTGGTGTTTGGTAGGACCTTTATATTTTCCAGTGTTCTCAGGAATGTTGAGTGAGGGTCCTGAGACAAGGTAGGTGACCTGTAGCAGGCTATGATCTGATAAGCAGCTTTGCTCACTGTTAGTTGCTCTTGGATGGTCTCCGAGGCCTCTTGCTGTGCCACTAACCTGGAGGTGTGGCTATCCTTTATGAAAATGGATACACACCCTCCTTTTGTATTTCAGTCCTGGTTTTGGGGCCAAAGCTCGGAGAGATTGGGATTTCTTTAAGTGGAGCATGTCCAACAGCTCTGTGTTTGACATAGCTTTGTATTTTAGGCAGAGATCACCTCTGAGTAGGCGATATGCGACAGAGTAAAGCTGGAGTGTTTTGAGACAGTCTGTGTAGGGCATGTATTTGAGGTCACTAATCCTCTTTGTGAGGTATTTCTGCGGGCTTTCCAGTTGTAGATGTCTTGTGAGGTACATAACAAAAGGGGCGTTGTATTCTATAATGGATCTAATGAGTGATGAGTAGAGGGGAACAATGACCTCTTTTTTTCAGCATGAGAAACCTTTTGTGATGAGGTGTGCCATGAAGAAAGATTTTCTGACTACTGTGGCGATGTGATTATCAAAGGAGAGTCTACTGACTACCTGTGTCCCAAGGTCTCTTATCACTCTTTCAGTGTTAAGTATACTACCACCTATGTTGTAGTTCATGGGTACAGAGTTTTTACCAAAGGGGATCACAATGCACCTTTTGGTATTGAGCTTGAGGCCATGGCTTTGACACCAGGCATCTGTCTGAGGCCCTTTTGTAGCATGTCCACATCATTAGTAGTTTCGATTATGGCTCCTAGTTTGCAGTCATCTGAGAACTTCATTAGCCAAAGAACTTCTGTGTTAGTCTACTTCAGGGAAGTAGATACCAAACAGGACAGGACACAGGACTGAACCCTGTGGTACTCCACTTGTCACTGGTCTGAAGTCGGACTTGAACTTTCACAGTGTGGGTTCTGTCAGTGAGCCAGTTGGCAACCAATCTTGTGACATAGGGATTTATACCTAGTTTAGTGAGTTTATCTATAATTCCAGAGTGGTGGGTGGTGTCAAAAGCCTTGTCAAGATCTAGGTAGGCTGTGTGAACCACCTTACCCTTGTCTACGGCTTTGGTGACTGCTTCGAAGAAGTCTAGCAGGTTTAGGAGACATGATCTGCCTTTTACAAAGCCAAAATGGTTGTGGTCCAGAGTTTGGAGATTACCAATGTATTTGTTTATAAGTTCCATGATATGTTCCATGGCCTTGCAGACCAGGCTCATCAGGCTAATGGGGCGCTAGTTCCCAGGGTCCATGGAGGCTCCCCCCTTGTGCAGTGGGATAACAGTCGCTCTGCGCCATTCAGCAGGCACAAAGCCTGAGGAGAGGCTATGATTGAACATGGTACTTAGGTGTGGTGCCAGTTCATTCTGTAGTTCATGTAGAACACAGCCTGGGATGTTATCTGGTCCCATGGATGCTGTGTTCCTGGCTTTGCAGAGTGTTTTTTTACCTGTGCAGCCATGATGACAGCAACTTTGCATTCTTCTGGCATGGTGATGGGCTCTTTCATGGGTGAGAGGGGAGTAAAATTAGCACTGATCCTATCTGCCAGGATGTTGGCAATATCAATTGGCTCTGTATATTTAGTGCCATTGTGCTATAACTCAGAGCAGATCTGAGGGTTGCCATTGTGATTCTTGACATGCTATAGAATGCTTTGTGGTTGTCTTTAGAATTAGTGGTGATTTTGTTTTCGTAACTAGCTTTGGAGGATTTTATCAGAGATCGCAGCTTCTTACTGAGGCTGACCAGGGAACTCCTCCACTCATGGGTTTTACCCTCTTTTGCAACAGTTTCTTCCTTCTGTTGTGCAGTTTGTTTATGGCAGGGGACAACCAGATTGGCTTCCTTTTCTTGGAGGATAGTGTCTTGGTTCTGTTTGGGATAGAACGATCCATGCACTCATGTAAGTGCTTATAAAGTGCCATGAAGTTCACCACTTCTGTCTTAAAAAGCACGAAGTTGGCTTTGGAGAAATTTTTTAACATGGTTTCCTTAATTGGGGGTGGGGGCAGAATGTGGATATGTAGGGTAATTAGCTTATGGTCAGATAGGACCAATGAGGCATTGACTTTAGGTGTGGAACACTCTGGACAAACCAAACCCCCATAACCAACACAAATAACCACAAAGTGAGCTAAATGCTACTCATAGCCAGAAGTCTCAGCCTCCAGATGCACACACTCGAGGCACTTCTCAATATGGATAATATTGATATCTGTGCAGTAACAGAAATCTAATTCAAAGCTCCAGAGAGCACACCAGCACTACCAGGATACTACTCATTCCATACCTTCCAGCATCAGAACCTGGATCATAGCACATAGGGTGGGGATGTAACCATATTCATCAAGGATACCTACACCTCTCTCTACATGCTCTCTACAGGATATGTGCCCATAGAATGTTGCACAGCAAGGTTCTTCCCACTCCACAGGGGTGGGGCCAAAAAAGAACCTTGGCATTCATGCTCTATGAACCTGATGAGTCTGATCTGTATGGCAATGGAGCCAATCATAATGGAAGTCAACAATAAAGACATTGGGAACCTTCACACAGTTGAGCACACCCAGTTTGGCTTCATCAAATGCAGATCACACCTCCTGAACTGGGTGGATTTCTTTGAGACAGTTACCCAGGCTACAGATGATTGAAATGAGCTCCACACAGCCTACCTATACCTCAGTAAGGCCTTTGACACCATTCCCCAGTCAGGTATCATAGATGAACTCACCAACCTGGTCATGAATCCATACATCACAAGATGGACTGCAAACTGGCTCACAGATAGATCCCACAAATTAAGAGTTGCTGGCTACATGTCAGACTCTACACCGGTAACAACTGGTGTCCCCCAGGGTTCAGTCCTGGGGTCCCTCCTGTTTGGTAAAGACTTATCAAAAGTACATGCCAACACAGGAGGGTTGTGGTTGACTAAGTTTGTTGGGAACTGTAATGTGTTTGCAATAATAGATTCCCCGGATGACACAAATATTCTCCAGAAGGGACTCTGAGACAGATGTGTGGTGTCAGAATCATGGCCTCAAACTCCATGTGAGAGAATGCATAGTAATCCCCTTTGGTGAAAACAAAGTACCCACAAGCTACCACATAGGAGTTACCCCCTTAAAACTGACAAGGTAATAAGGGATCTGGGGACACAAGTAGATTGGCAACATTCCTTTGACAAGAAAGATGACTAAGTGATTGGGAAATCCTATGTGGCCCACCTAATCAACAAAGGGTTTGCATCAGGATCAAAAGAGGTGGTGGTGGCCCACTAATCTTAAGTCATCAGACCCATCATTGAGTACAATGCACCATTTTGGATGTACTCAACTAAGCATATCCAGCAGCTGTAGAGACCACATAGATACCTCACGAAAAGGATTACTGACCTCAAACAGTTGTGTTATGCAACACAACTTGTAAAACTAAATCTATTCTCCGTTGCGTACCGCCTACTCAGAGGCACACTCTGCCTAACATACAGAGCCATGTCCAACACATAACTGTTGAACATGCTCCATCTACGGATAACAAAACTGAGTCGCACTACACACTCCAGGGATATGAACCTTATCACAACAATGAATACAACATGCTGGTGGGATAGAGTACCATCCCAAACACTTGCCTTACTGTGGAACAGGGTCACAATGTACATCAGACAGAGCCCCTCGCTGACACTCTTCAATAGGAACCTTGATGAGTGGATGGGAAACAGACAAGTCACACAAAGCATCACATCAGCAGCCCAACTAGAAAGAGGCTTAGGGTACTAACTATTAGAACAAGGGCTTGAGAGACTACCCAATGGGGTGGTGAAAGCTGCACAACTTGCCTAGGCTAATATATGCCTTCGTGAAGATAGTCCACTACATACCTATGAACCTGTGTGACAGGTACATGTCTACAGATAGTAGATGTGTACTTCATTGTACAGTCATGTTGTACAGCAGGCACATGGACCACATACACTGTAATGCTTACAGATACTGGTGGCTATTATGTACAGTGGGTGAGATGTGCACCTCATGTCTTTTGTGCCACTGGGATGTGTGCTGGGTGGGACAGTCCTGGATACACTCATCAAGGCTCCTCTGGTAGAGTGTCAGTTAGGGACTCAGCTTAATGTAGGTTGGGAGCCTGTTCCAAAGCAAGGGAAGTCTGTGAGTTAGTAATGTATCCCTCCAACATGTTCTTCTTATTGCTGTGATGATGATATCCCTAGAGCATGTGGCACAGTGAGTTTGGGTTTACTTCAGATAGCGCATGTACATCAACTCTGCATTGGGCATGGACCTGTCTGTTGGGCAGAGATCACCTGATTAGACAGTATGCAACAGAGTACAGATTGAGTTAAATTCAGTCTTGTTGCACAGGGCAACTGTTTGAGGCCAGTAATCCTCTTGTTGAGATACTTCAGTGGTCTTTCCAGCTACTGAAGGTGCCTAGTCAGATTCATCGCAAGTGTGCCGTGATACTCTCTGATGCGTCTGATGACTGATGAGTAGAGGGAACCTCCTTTGACCTACATGCAAAGATCTTGGCAATATGTGAGAACACTTAGCATGATTTTCTAACCACTTTGTGAATGTGTTTCTGGGAGTAGAGATGACTATCCACGTTTCCATAGATCCCTTATTATTACCTCCATATTTAGGGTGTTGGCACCTATGTGGTATTTGTATGACTGTAGCTCGAGGCCATAATTTTGACACCACATCTGTCTGACTGAGGCCCTTTTTAAGGATGTCTCTGTTGTCCCAAACATTGATTATGACAACCTTTTTGCAGTCATCCACAAACTTTGCTAAACATAGCCCTTGTGTGTTTGACTGTATTTCTGAAAAGTATACACCAGACAGGAGCCAGCTTGAACAGGAGACCACAATTCTTACCTTGTGGGATCTATCTGTGTCCCAGTTGACAATCCATCAGATGACATAAGTGTTTATGCACAGGTTGTTGATTTTGTGGATACGACATGTGTGAGATGTTGGAAAAGGGCTTTTCAAGGTCTATGTAGGCCGTGTGGAGCTCATTTCATTGATGAATGTCCTGGGTGACTGCCTTGAAAACTATCTAGCAGGTTTAGGAACCATGATCTGCCCCTGACCAGACCAAAATGGGTAGGGTTGGGTGTTTCTAGGCTCCCAATATCTCTGTTTATGAGTTCCATAATGATGGATTCCATGGCCTTGCAGATCAGGCTTATTAGGCTTATAAGATTATTGTTCTCATGGTCTGTTGTGCACCAACACTTGTGGAGTGTGCCAAAAGTTGCTGTAACCCATTCAACAGTTTCATATCCTGTACAGAGGGTGAGTCTCAACAGATGGTTCAGGTGCAGGGTCTGTTTGTTTTGGAGTTCACATATGACACAGCCAGGGAAACCATGTCATCCCACAGACGCTGTGTTTTTGGGTTTGGATAGAGATTTCTGGGTTTTCACTATCTCCAGGTATGACAATGGGCTTTTTGTCAGTGAGAGGTGGGTAAATATGTATGAACCTGTCTGACAAGATGTTGGCAATGTCAGTCATGTACATGTATTCATTTACACTTTGCACTGACTCAGAACATATATGAGTTTACATTGATATTTATGACATAGTGAAAGAAAGCTTCATGGTTCTCTATAGACTCCTTGGCAATAGTTTTGCCAGAACATGGCTTGGATAATGTTAGGAGTGCTCATTGTTTCTTGATGATACTGATTGGAGATTTATTGATCTTCTTTGGATTTTCACTTTCTTTGAACAACTTAAGTATTTGTAGTACATAGTTTGATTATGACAGGGGTCCAATATATTATATGGGTCTTTTTTCATATCACTGTGTGCACAAGGCAGGATTGGTGAATAGTGACAAGTGTCTGGAGTAAGAACTGCAACTGCCTGATATGTGTGGCCCACTGCTGTATTCAGACATGGCCTAAGTGTGTGAGCATGCCCAGTTTGACATTTCAGTATGTTGCTGACTGAAATTTGCTAAACTTGTTTGTGTGTGTGAGCATGCCCATTATCTGCATATATACTATGTGTGTGAAAAATCAAGTTGTTTTTAAATTCAGGGCTCACCTTTGTGTTGTACATCGACAGGAAGCATGCTGTGCCTGCAGGGCTTCCATGAGTCAATTTGCATAGACTTATCAACATTTCTACATACAGGGGGGACAACTATTATTTGTACATTTCTACCCGGGGGGGGAACACCTGATTGTTACTGTGGGTGTACATAGGATGAGAGGTACACCTGACACTTATACACATTTGCTAGGCCTGCACTGCTATGTCAGGTACTCCATTTCAGTCTGTATTGTTGCCTATCGTACTGGCTTGAGGCATACCACTGTACTACAGACCTTAGCTTCCAATTACACGCATATTAGTTTGTGACTTCATAGCCTACCCAACCCACATCACACTGCCTGGCCTGCTGTTATCTGTCTGCATAGGCCTGGGGGGAGGTTATTCATATGCCTCTTCAGAGGGCATGATACAGCATTTGTTTGTGTTTGCATTTGTCTACAATTGTCCTGCTGGCTGTGACTGTTAGGTATGTGACCCCCACAACTGGTATGTGTGAGTGACTTAAGTTGCGTCTGTGCCAGTGAAATGCTGTCATGGCTTAGTGGTTCAGTACTGTGCTATAGTGCACAGTATATGGAGTTCGAGCCCTGTCACTGCTTTTTATTTTCCTGCTGAGCAGACCTGACTGGTTAAGGAACAGTAAAGCAGGTGTGAGCGTGTTTACCCGACTTTGCCCAACTTTGCCCAATGTTGCCTGACGTTGCGCTGGTTAGCGCGGTGCCCAGCTATGCACAATCATATTTAAATATGCTCAATACTGTTAAATGCGCTTAGCACTGCTTTATATTGCTTAAAATAGGGCACTCATGCCTCAGGTGGTGCTGCAGGGCTGCCTATGTTGGATGCACATAGTACACTCCCTATTCATGTTTGAAAACAGGTAGTGTCAAGTTAGGCATCCCTTTTACTGTATGTGCGAGTCAGAGAGAGGTGTAATTTCCAGGGTTCCTACTGAGTCAGTGTATGTGCTATGCATTGCCTCTTTGCCAAGGCCAGGGCATACTGGGCATGCCTCCTTCTGCCTACTGGGGCAGGCTCAGGCTGTTCCTCCTCCGAGTCACGATGTACATGTGCAGGCCTTGGCAATGGCGGGGGGCTGTTTGGCCCTGCTCCATGCTGTTCCTGCTGCAGCTGTTTCTGCAGGATCATATTGTGTAGCATGGCACATACCATGACAGTTTGGGTACACGTAGTTGGTGAGTACTGCAAGGCTTCACCAGATGTGTCCAGGCACCGGAACCATGACTTTTGCATCCCAAACACACGCTCAATTATGTTTCTTGTTTGTGTGTGTGCCTCATTATGGAGTTCTTGTTTGGGTGTGTGTGCATTTCTGATGGGTGTCATCAGCCACGGCTCAAGTGCGTATCCAGCATCCCCCACTAGGTGACCATGTGGGATGTCCCCATTGGCAAATCTCTGGTACAGCTGCGTCAGATGCCAGATGTGGGAATTGTGATAGCTTCCAGAGCAGCCAGCACACACATTCATTATTATGCCCTGGGCATTGCACACGACCTGGCAGTTGATGGAGAGGAAGCCCTTGCTGTTGATGTAGACTCTACCCTGCTCACCGGGTGGTGCTTTGATGTGTATATGCGTGCAGTCTATTGCACTCAGTACCTCAGGGTATTCTGCTATTTGGTGGAAAAGATGCATATTGCTGGCCAATGCCTCACTGGAATTGGGGAAATATACGTGGTCACCGACATGTGCCTGTAGCTAGTATTCTTAGGCCAACACATACTTTGGTATCCACTGGGATGGGTTCCCCTCTGTTGGTTCTGTGTGTGAGGCGTGGCCGGCACAGCTCAACAATTTGCTGCAGGAGGTCTCTGTCCACCCTATAGCGCTCCACTATCTCCAGCTCATGTAGCCTCTGGTAGGTTACCCTGGGTCTGTACACTCTTCTCAGTCTCCTAACTGTGGGTTGTTCAGCAGCATTCACAACATCACCACCCTCAGCACCTTGAAAATGTTGGTTTATGATAGCAAGAACAGCCCCTAACATTTTGTCTGACTTAAGCTTTTTAATCTTTCCCTCTTTGTATACTGCAGTGTTGCAGATTTCTTGGGGAAAAAACAGGGGAGAATGCTGTTTTCAGAGTTTAAAGTGCTGGGCTGGGCTGGGCTAGTCTGCTGCCTGTGTAATTGGCTGATTCTGATATATTTCACCTAACAGCTCTGCTAGTTCTCCTTGGTTAACTTCCTACTACTTCTTTTCCTTCCTTTTTCTGCCTGGGGCAGCTCAGCGGAAACACGCACACACATGAGCGCACATGCTGTGTGCATGTTTGCAAGAAATTTCAGATATTTTCACAGTGTGCACCTTTGGTTTCTGGTGTTCAAATAGGACAACTGTAGACATGCCTCTTGCAATCCTGAGCAACTCAGGGAAAACACAAGACACTGCTCCAATTAGCTTGCAGCCTTTCTGACATACCCCCTCATGATGTCACCTATATTCTACTCTACCACTCACCTACTCCTACACTTACACTCTTGAGACATGGCTCACATGCTGGGGAAAATTGGGATTCATTATCCTTATCCTCATTTGCATGGAATTGTGTACTAATGCATGGTTACATCTCTCACACTTAGCTTCCCCCCCTTAGCAACCAGTACTCAGTGGCCATGTTGATTTCCGCCTGCCATTCACCTACATGGCAGGATAAGCTTTTGAGTGAAAAATGGCTATTTTTAAATTATTTTCTTGTTTTTAAAGTGCCGCACATTTGCGTGGTGCTGCGCTATGCTTAAACATCGGAGATTGGGGGAAAAAAAGTTAGATTTTAATAATTTTATACATTTATAAATGCCAATGGCCTTATATTTGGCCATTGGCATGCTTCCTCAACTGTATGCATCCTTTATTTGGAAATGTCATAGCTCTGTTTAGCTATTTGCAGAACGGTACTCCGTTACCAACGGAGTACATTTCTGCAGATAACACTAATCTTCCACGGACAGGTTAGTGTTTCCTGGATTGCAAATTTACCTCATTTGCATAGCTTTCAGCAGCAAATTAGGTAATTTGCATACCATGATGCTGTCCGTGCAAGAGTAGCTTTAGCAGCTGTCGTGCACGCCCATGCCGGCTGTTCCTGGATTGCACAGCAGAAATATTGCCTGTTTGACGTCTTACTCTACTCTACAACTCCGTTGTTGGGAACGTTTGTCCCTAACTTGATACATAGGGACATGGCAGGATTTGTAGGAGGCAGATAGGTACACAACAATACTCTTAGAGCATTATGGTTTTTGGGGTGGGAAATACTTCAGGGAAGGGGAATTTCTCTGATTAGCTTGGATGCTGAGAAAGCATTCGATAGGGTATACTGGACTTTTTTGCAACAGTTTTTATTAAGATTTGGACTGAGTTTAAAATTGGCGGAACTAAGTTTTTGCAATATATCGAGGAGGGAGGACAAATGCATGGATAAATCTTTTCCTCTGACTTTTCTTTTCCCCTTCCCACTTTCTGGTAATACTAGATATGCCTGCTCATTCTATTTGCACTGTACATAGAACTTCTGGCTTACTGGCTCATCAAATAAGGAGCTCAAGTCTGGAGGTGATCAGAATTGCAAAGGAGGGGCATAAAGTTGCTTTATATGCTGATGAGATCCTGTTTTTTGTTAGGGGAGACTGGTAAGGGCACTGATACTTTACAATGTTAGATGAATATGGGGAAATGTTGGGATCTAAAATTAATGTGGTGAAAACAAAGATCTTGAGGATTGGTGACACTGTTTCCTCAGGAATGCCAGTCTAATTTCTGGTCCTTCATACATTCATCTTATTTAAATATGTATGGATGTGAGTATGCCCAACATATGAAAGTTCACCTAGCAAAACTGTTAATGTGACTTTGGACAAAGTTCGATCTACTATAAGTAGATGGAAGATGATACCTCTGAAGATAGATTAGAAAGCATTAGCAGTATCCTTGTTGTTCTTCCTGTATGCCTGCATCTGTTTTAGTCTTTCCCTAGTGAGATGTCATCTGCTGTAAAACCAAGACTTAGTTGGGATAGATTACGTCTTTCATGGGAGGTGGGAGGATTGGGTTTACATGATCCACCTCTATACCTTACTGCTAGCGAACTTTCTCTTATTATGAGAATGCAATCTCAAAAAGTTGATCCTGAATTGAAAGCATTGGCATTAACTTATTTTGAGATCTGGCAAGAACATCTGGTGGCATACCTCTCAAATGTCCAGATTTTTGCTTTATATTTTTTGGTCTATTTCTCATCAAATGTATGGTTTTCTGAAGAATCAGTCATGGCTTAATTCACAGCACAATGACAGATATAGACTTCATATCCTTCAGAAAATGTCTGGTAATACCAATCCATTCATCCTAGCAACTTTATATATTTCTAAGAGCAATATTTGAAATTTGTCCCTATTTTGGGGCCTTTGAACTTTCATTATGTCCGGCGTTGTCCAGATTTCTTGTGCTAAGAGTTTGAGGTATGCCAGGCAGTTAGACTAGTAGGTGAGGATAGATGGAGAACCATGAATCCCTGTACCATGTAGGCAGCCCCAGAGTAGAGCGAGAAGATACACTCTTTAATTAGGTATGCTACAAAAGTCAGAAGGTTTAGGATATTCAAATAAAATTGCCTTCAGAAATCATTCTGTACTCTAGCTTGGATAGTTCATGTGTTCCTAGGAGCCTCAGGAGGTGTTGGAGGTACTAACAAGCAGAACAGGGCACACAGAGACATATATATTTGGGGGGACTGAGAAATTACAGGAGTTTAAAAGAAACATTCAGGACCTTCTCAGGATTGTACTGCCATTACTCTCCCAATGACAGAACAATTGATCCTACTGGGAGTGGCTGAGGATACTTTGCCCCCCCCCCCCCCACCACCCACACACACACACAAAGAAAAGTTGTTTCACCTGTTCCTGTTGATTACAAATAAAGCAATAAGTAGAAAGTGGAAAATCCCCAAAACTTCCAGTACTGGAGATGTTACGGCCATACTGAAAGATCTAGAGAGGATGAAAGAAAGCAATAAGTAGAAAGTGGAAAATCCCCCAAATGTCCAGTACTGGAGATGTTACAGCCATACTGAAAGATCTAGAGAGGATGAAAGAAAGCAATAAGTAGAAAGTGGAAAATCCCCCAAACTTCCAGTATTGGAGATGTTACGGCCATACTGAAAGATCTAGAGAGGATGAAGAGGACTGGTTCTCCTAAGGGAGAAGGAAAACAACGCAGGGAGAAATGGAGATCCTTGCTAAGAGACACCAAAGCACAGTAGATAAATGTATTATTTAATGTTATAAAATAGAAGTAAAAGGAGAAGAGGCAAGGAACACCTCTGGAAGGTGAGGAATGTAGAACAGACCTGATGAATGGATGAAATGTCACATAATGAAGAATTCTTGGAAAGTGATATAATGTAAAGTGACCAAATACCTAAAATCAGGGTTTAAAGATCAGGTAAAATTATCTGCAGGTAGCTGTTCAGTTAGTTAATTCTTGTTTGTTTGGTTGTTTAATTGTGATAAATGAATCATACATAGGCTGTTTTTATACATAAACCACCAAGTTTTACATTTTGCTTTTGACTATAGTAAAAGACATTCAATTGGGTCCATAGTAATGGGTTCAGCTTATTTGACATACAGAAACATATACTTTCAAAAACACACACACACACAGACACACACACACACACACACACACACACACACACACACACACACACACACACACACACACACACACACACACACACACACACACTCCCAACATTGTTTCATAATTTGTATTAGTAGCTGAAATGGGCAAGGTTTCCAAACCCAACCAGGTCATTTTTCCACAGGTATAGCTATTAAACATGATGGACTCAGTATCATGGCTAAGAAGATTGTTACCCACAATTGGGCCATTCTTAAGCTCAGTGAGGATCTACACCAGTATTTAGGTGTCAAACCCACATTTGTTTACAAAGCACATAGTAACCCAAAGGAGACTGCTAGAAAAGCGCAAACCTATATTGAGGCCCGGCAGAAGCAAGTGTGGCAGGTGTAGATATTGTCAATATCTTAGAGAAAGATGGAATCGCTTTAAACCACTCATGTCAGACGTGTTGTTACACTGACGAAAGGAGATTGTAACTCCACAGGTTTGGTTTACGTTGCAGTTTGTAACCAATGTAATGATTTTTATGTAGGGAAGACCGAGAGGAAACTGGCCAAAAGGATTTATGATATGAAAAGGGCCAGTTTAAATAATGCCTTATATAAACATTCTCTGTCTTGTATGGATTTCAAATTTTTTTATTTGTATTTTAGAAATAGTTCCCAAGGACCCCGGAGGGGGTGCTTGGGAAAATAAACTTGAATATAAGGAGCTTTCCTGGAAATTGAATTTAGATGCCACAGTTAAGCCTGGGCTCAATGAATTAGTTTCCTTATAACCTGTCCTTTAGAGCTGCTAAATTGTAAATGGACCTATTAATATTGTTAAAATGTAGATGTTTGCAATGTGAACTTTGTATTACTCTCTTACAACCCATATTTGATTTGAAAGAATAATTGATTTTCTTATTGTGTGTTTTCTAATGTCCCTGTTCTGTTTTTATATTTTTTAATTTCTGATTTAGGTGTATTCATTTTTTGAGAAACCCTGAAAAAATGATTTTTAACAGACCAGTTCAAAGAAATATTGTAAACCCTATATTGCTTTATACACCTACTTGTTGAGTCAGATCTTTTAACTAGCAGTATCCAATTAGCTTGATTTAATTGTTTTTATACTTAATTGGAACTGTTACTATACTGAAGTTCTATTTTAAACAAGATCTGTGTAAAAGTTGTCAGTTCTGAGGAAAGTCCAGGGTTGGATGAAAGGGCTTAACTTTCCTATGCGTTTTATTTTAATAAAAGTTTTTTTTTCTCTGTCATCGCCTGCATTGCTGACTATGACACTTCTATAATTAACAGTATTACCCTACCCTTTTATGGGCAAATAAAATGTACACTCTTATTTGCTTAAGGTTCTTTATTCTTAAGATATCCCATAATCCAGTGCTGTCATCCACTGTTGTACTGTGCTCTAGTGTATTATTTCCACTATCCACACCAGCTACTTCTTCTTCTGTCACCTTGAAAACATAATTAGATAGTTGTTACCTGTAAAGGGTAATACAGGAAAAGTTTTATAATTGTGTATTTGTGTTATATATCACCTATTCACTCTAGGTTCTCTGTATGGACTCTATAACACATTTTAGAATTTGTGTTTAACATATATCTTTCCTTAGATTTCCATTTTCTCGTTTTACAAATTTTCAAGTCGTGCAGCAGTTTGGTATTTTCGTTTTCATGGTTTAATCTGCAAAGTAATAGTGAGTTTTTTTTTTTTCCTGCATGTCCTTTTGTTTAAATTACAAACAAATTGGACAGTGACAGGCTAGGTGTTGCATCTATTCATTATGTCTTCTCCCAACTCAGTATTCTGTGTCTTGGTAATACCATTGCCTTGTATTTTAAAATGCGTCTGTAATTCTAGTTCATAAACTATTTCACAGTTAGCCGTTTTACATTTTTGGATGGCTGTTATTCTGAGGTTTTATCTTTCATTCTGGCTTTCCATCTCTTCTATTCTCATTTACAATATTTCATTATATAATTGCAAACCTTGTATTTCTGTCTGGTAATCTGTTAAAACAGCTTTAGCATTTTGTGATCCTTCAATTGTATTATCATTTCTCCCTTTTCTTATACCATACATCAATACTTCAAAAATATGTTGAAATCACTAAAATTCTCTGATCCTATTTCCACTGTAAACACCATTTTAGCTGTTTTCTTTTCTGGAAACTTCCTTTGATGTTTAATATTCCTCTATACTCCGAGCATGATATAGCTGTGCTAAAAGTTAATCATTTTCATTAAGGTCACTAGAGCTCTTACCTACCCAGTAGTTCTTATTTACTGTTGGTTTTTCATGATGGTTCATAAATGTTTTCTCAGCTTTAATATGCTTTCATTTTACTTCTATTGTTTTTAGGAGAACGTATTTCCTAACTATTTAAAGCAATAATCACCATATCCATGATTACATTAGCAATCTAAGAGGTTCAAATCAGCAGCCTAACACATTTGTGCTGCTGTTTAATTAAAACAAACATGTTTTAATTGTAATACAGTTCACAGAAGATGATATGATCTAGGGATGTCCATAATATTTGCTGGAAAAGATGATTGATTTTGCTGAGAATTCTAGTGCTTTTAAGGAAAAAAATAAATTAAATTAGGGGTATATGGCATGCAGACTTTTGATATACCTCTCATCAATGGAATTCAGATGAATATTTGGGTTCTTATCAGCATTTCAAAAGTTGAAAATGCCGAATTTAGTTTAATTGAAATGAAATGTTCAAAATCTAGAAGAGCGAACTGATGGAACATCAATTTCTTTCCCAGGGAAAGAAATTGGTGGGCCATCATCGGAGTTTGCTGTTTTCTCCAATGGGGTGCGAGAGTTACGGACCTTAGGGCTAGGGTGCGGGTTAAGGTAAATGGAGAGTTAGTAATGTATGTATGATGTAGTGTAGGGTTGGGTTTTAGTTTGTGTGTAGCTTTGTAGGGTATGTGTGTGATAGTTACGGACCTTAGGGTTAGGGTGCGGGTTAAGGTAAGTGGATAGTTAGTAATGTATGTGTGGTTTAGTGTTGGGTTGGGTTTTATTAACTGTATTTGTGGGGTTTATTTATTTTGGTGTGCTTGTTTTGTGTGTGTTTCCTGGAACAGCGAATATTTTCCCCTGGGAAAAAATTCGCTATTCTGAGTGTTCGATGTTTTCAATATTTTAAATTCCCAGTTCGAACACATGGTGTTCAACATTTTGGAATTTTGAATATATGATATAGACCCGAATATTTCAGTGGGAGAGGAGGGAGATACTTCCATCCACACATTGCCTGCAACCCCACCAGAAATAGCTGTTTATGATTTTGTATAACTCAGATGTCAGAGTATGGAATGGTCATAAAGTTAAAAAGAAACATGTATGTAGTCATATATTTTAACTCAATGCCATCAGATCCATACACTGCAGTCACCTCTACAAGGGTTTTTGATGATTATATACACACAAATATGCACTAACACATACACACCGCACACACAAACACACACACACACACAAACACATGCACACGTACCCACTCTCACACATGCATATACCCTCTCTCTCTCACACACACACACACACACACACACACACACACACACACACACACACAGACGCGCACACACACACTCCGTGTAAGCAGGCATATGCACATTCACATGCAAACACATGGACATGCATACATGTGCACACATGCACTTAGTTTTTCAGATAGTACCTTTAATTAATATTAGTGTCAGCTATGTTAAATATAATATTTTGCAAACCTGCTGTGCACTGTCTATGCTACCTTTAGATCTCAAAAATGTATTGATTAAACTCAGGCTTTAAAAAATCAGTGACAATACAATGATTTCTTATGGGGGATTTAAGTAAACTAACTTTTAAGATTTATATGTATTCTGCATCAGGTGAGTATATCCAAGTGCTAACTGACAGTGTTAAATAGCAGTTTGGAACAAATAGTATTAAATCCAGTTAATGTTTCCAACATCTGTGATATCATCAAGACAGATCTAGGATCCTCCTGCTCTTAACTGGTGGTCTTTTCCCCTCCCTATTTAATGCAGGACAAGATACTTTCATCTTTACCTAAAAGTAACAAAGTAACATCAGACTCACTCTTGGGGAAAGATGAGTTTAATATACTTTACTGGTGGAAGCTATGAAGCACTGCATGACTTATGCAGACACATAAAATACTGTCCACACTAACTGAGATAAATCTACTAAGAATGACTACAAGTGATTCCTGTATTATAAACAGCTTTACCATTCTAGCTGTGCAAGGCTTCTTACCTCACAAAAAGCCTCAACAACTGTCTCACTCTACACACATGCTCCAGCCACCTTCATCCTTCTAGCTGGCTTTGCATGCAATGTACAGTGGAGAAGATGACGCTGATGTGTCCATTCCAGTGCTTCTTATACTGACCATAAACTAAATCTCCAACAGAAAAAGTACTGTCAGTCTGGGTCAGCCGCAGTGGGCTTGCTACAGTGAAACTATAGCACTTAATGAGAAAAAGAAAAGAGAATTATGACTGTTCAATTTACTTTTTTCTTAGCTGCAGTGATTTTTTTAAGGCAGGTGGTTAAATTTCTCATGTCAGGTGATGTAAACTAACAAGAGGTTTGAGCTCTTTATGTAGACTGAAAAGGAGAGGAGAAACTCAGTCTCTGTACACTCTCTGCTGCAGGGAAGGGTAATGCAGTGTGAGCTGAAGGAAACATTGTGTGGAATATATAGAAGATAAGGGTGCTAAGTGAAAGAAACTGCTGTCAAGTGTGTGTGCTTGAATATTATGAAGCTCAAATAAACAGTTCCAGTTAAGAAATATCCATGCCATGGAAACAGGTGGTCCATGTCCTGTCAACAACAATGGATATAAAGATTGTTTTGTTATAATTTGAACATTAATAGTCAGATAGCAGACATTGAGGCAATAATGCAATCCTGTTTTTAGAAAAGGTATTTGAAGATTTGACAGAGTATCTTTCAAGTGTGTCTTTAAATTTGGAATACTCACAAAGACAGAAGAGGAAGTGTGTTAATGTTAACAGAAGACTAACATATTTGCTGTGCAAAAGTAGTCCTATTGGGTAAAAGTACAAACCCTGCAGAAGGCAGTTGAAATGAAAAATGTAAGATTCTAGAGCCAGCAACATAGGAGATATTTGGAAAGGCAAAATGGAAATAGTCAAATTGAAGCCCAAATCTGTGTAACTTACTATGTAAAATTAAAAAGTCTTGGCATGGGAAACAGTAGTCCTTCTAGGAGCATACAGATGAAATTCAGGTTACATTTGGGGTTCAGAGGTCTTCTTAGTTAGCACACAAGTCTTGGTTAGTTAATCTGTTGGGGAACAGAATGCTGCCAGAAGAGAACTATGTTAACTCTGATCAGGGGCTTTCAAGAATTCATTAATTAGAGGGGCGGAGCCTAATGGCTAACTGAAAGCAGCTTAAATTTGAGCTCTTCAAACTCTTACTAGAAAATACAGGGAAAACTAAAAATATTTTTAAAAATTTGGGGTAATTATTGAAGAAGAAGTAACATACAATAAAAATACCAACTTTGAAGAAAAAATTCTGAAATTTTCCTGTCAAATACTTCAGAGGATACCACAAGCTGTTGAAAATGAGTAACTCAAAGAACTCACACTCAGATTCTATACTGGAAAAAGAGATGCAACAGATATCTGCTACTTTACTGGACTTGTCGTTAAAGATGGAAAGATTTTCTGAGAACTTAAAAAGTCTTAAAGATAACTGTCAAAAATAAACTGAAAATTTTAAAGAAATATTACAACAGCAACAAACAAAAATTTCTGACATTGAGACTTCCTTAAGTGATGTTGATGGGAGATTAAAAGAAGAAGAACTACAAACCCAATTTTTGTTACAACAAAATACATGGTTAATAAATAAAATGGATGATATTGAAAATAGAGAGAGAAGAACAAACATAAGGATTTTTGGTCTTCCAGAGAAAACTGAAGGAGATGACATTATCTCATTTTTGAACTCCTGGCTACCTGAAGTTCTAGGATTAAAAGAAGGATTATCTTATGGAATAGAAAGCACACACAGAGCTATTGGTAAGCCACTTTCTATTTCTTCTAAGTCTGCTCCAAGATCCATAGTGATTAAATTCTTATCTTTTATGGGCAAAGAACTAATATTGAGATCAGCATGGAGGAAAAATCCTGTTATGTATAAACAGTCATTATTAAGATTTGATAATGATTATTCCACAAGAGTTCTGGATTTAAGGAAGAAAGCATGGCCATTAGTAAAACTTCTAAAGCAGCATAAAATCAAGACACAGCTCTCTTATCCTGCCAAAATAAGAATTCAATACAATAATGACACAAGATCTTTTAATAACATAGAGGAAGCCACAACCTTCACAAAAAACAACAACATAATTCCACTTCCCGATGAAATGGACTGGGCAAATTCATCTTCCCTAAAAAGAGCTTCAGGAAAAAATATCTGGTCGGAGGTGAGGGAAAAAAAGAAGCAGAAGACTGACATGAAGAATTCGGAAGATACTACCTCTCTCAAAGTATCAACTAAGGTTGTCGCATGAATATAAAATCAAGACAGTTTATTAGATGCTTATTAACATTGTTCTAGAAGTCCTTATAATAGTTTATCTTTTAGACTATTTCTCCTAAATAAGTATTTCATAGCTAAAATAAGTTACTAGCAACTGTCTGAATAAATTCCTTTATATTTTATAATAGTATAATTGAGATTTTAAGTATTTTTCCTCTGTTTATTTGATAAGTTTTTCTGCATAGCTGCCTAGTTTGAGCATTTCCTGGCTTGTTAAACTTGATTTCTGCATTAGTAGCTGTATTTAGAGCACAACCATAAGCTGTTTACTGGATTTCCTGTTTGCACTTAATTTTAAAATTGTTTTTTTTCTCAAAACTTGCATATTTTCTGTCTTTGACCTAGCACTCTTGTGTGGGGTCATTTACTGCACTGTTATAACTTGATATTACTTGTGAACCTCTGCTATCTCTGAAAAAACAAAAACAAAAAAAAATCTTGCTTTTTCCCACTTTTCTGAGATTTAAAAAAGTTCAAGTTACAGGCTTGCTGTTCTTGAACTGTTTTGTAAGTTTCTGTGAGGTCATTTTTGCTTGGGCTAAAGGAAAGTCTCTCTTTTGATCAGTGGCAGTGAAAAACATTGCTTCCCTGCCCCCCATGGGATTGGTTACTGACTTGAAACTGTAGTTTTATTGGCCAAAAGGGGTCATTTCCAAAACTCCTTCATCTTCCACTCTTAAAACCTAGTTGCCTCGTGGTTTTGGTGTCTTTTCAGGCTTGTTGGCTGTTGGTGAAGCACCCACCAAGAGGAAAAAACGCTGAGAGAAGAAAGGAGCCACTTTTGAGATTTTAAGTATTTTTCCTCTGTTTATTTGATAAGTTTTTCTGCATAGCTGCCTAGTTTGAGCATTTTCTGGCTTGTTAAACTTGATTTCTGCATTAATAGCTGTATTTAGAGCACAACCAAAAGCTGTTTACTGAATTTCCTGTTTGCACTTAATTTTAAAATCGTTTTTTTCTCAAAACTTGCATATTTTCTGTCTTTGACCTAGCACTCTTGTGTGGGGTCATTTACTGCACTGTTATAACTTGATATTACTTGTGAACCTCTGCTATCTCTGAAAAAAAAATCTTGCTTTTTTCCACTTTTCTGAGATTTAAAAAAGTTCAAGTTACAGGCTTGCTGTTCTTGAACTGTTTTGTAAGTTTCTGTGAGGCCATTTTTGCTTGGGCTAAAGGAAAGTCTCTCTGTTGATCAGTGGCAGTGTAAAACATTGAGCTGCTTCCCTGCCCCCTGTGTGAGTGGTTACTGACTTGAAATTGTAGCTTTATTGGCCATTTTGGGTCAATTCCTGGCTCTTTCCAGCCCCTGCTATCAAGCACGCTTTAGAGTGCTTTAGCGCGATTTAGGCGGAGTTGCCACTAGAGCAGCATCGGCAGCCGGTTTAACAAGGTTAAACTTTTTCTGGCTCCATAAAGTCTGTTCTTCATTTTTTCCCTTAGAACTGCTCTACTAGTAATCTAAACAGTATATCCCTTAACTAAAAAGCACAGCACTTGTTCCTAAAAGCTTTTACTTGTCTTAAAAGCATCTTCTTTTCAGGTTTAGCACTTCTGTATTATACAAAGTCCCTCACTAGCAAACCCCCCCAGGAGTACGCACTTCCTTACTAAGTCCTCTCTTATTCAGTTACACCCCTAACTTCTAAATTTCTCTAGCATGTCGAAGGGCCAGATGCTGGTGTCCTCTCCTGTCCAGTTGATGAATTTGGGAATATTGAGGCAATGTTACAATTGCCTCATGTACACTGACAACCCTCTCCTCCTCCCACATAACACAAATACTTGCGAGAGATGCAGCTATTTAGCCAAACTGGAGGCTGAGCTCTCTCAACTCAGGACTGGCAAGACCAGACAGGAGGAGAAGGCAACTACACACACCACAAAACCAGTCTCACATAAAGCTATCACAACAATGAATCAAACACATAAATACACAAAGTCATACTCGGAGGCTCTGAGCAAAAATTTACCTAAACAGCAGAGGCCTCCAAAGCAGACATCCAAGCAACTGCCACCTCATGACACACCACAGGCAACACATAAACCACAAAATCAGTGTGCAAAGCAGTCACAGCCCTTAAGGCCAAATACAACACCAAACATACTTGTCATAGGTGACTCCATAGTCAGACACACTGACGTCCAACTCACCAGGCTGAACAAGGAGAGGGTCACAGTAAGCTGCTTATTGGGTGCTAGAATCTGCCACATAACACAAGCACTCGAGTCACTCCACAGCAAGTACAAATATGACACAGTCATTGTCCATGCTGGTGTGAACGACCTGAGACATACCTCCCTGGAATACATGAAAAGAGACATAGAGGAGCTCTCTGATTATGTAGCCCAGGCAGGTATGACCCTGACCCTGAGCAGTATCCTTCCTTCACCAAGAATGATGCCACAACATAGAGACAAGATGATCAGCTTTAACAATTGGCTTAATTTCTGGTGTCATTCAAAGGGGATCCAGTGTCTGTCTGCCTGGGATGACATGCTTGACAAGCCACGCTGCTTCAAGGGCGGCTTGCACCTGTCACCCCTGGGATTCCGGATATTGGCTAAGGCTCTTGCCACCCCCATAGTGCCTTTTTTAGGCAAGGCTCAAATTCTAAACCTACCACCCTAGAAAACAAAAATGGGAAGAAACTAAGGGTAATGCTGCTCAATGCCAGAAGTCTAAATCTCAAAATGCATGCACTCGAGGCCCTTCTCAGTATGGAGAACATCGATGTCTGTGCTGTGACTGAAACCTGGTTCAAGGCTCCCGAGAGCACCCCAGCACTATCAGGTTTTACCTCATATCATGCATTCTGGCCCCAAAACCCGGACCACACCACGAAAGGAGGGGGTGTATCCATATTCATCAAGGATACCCACACCTCCAGGTTGGTGGCAACGCACGAAGCATCGGAAACCATCCAGGTGCAATTAACCATAGGCAAAACTGCTCTACAATTTGTAGCATGCTACAGGCCACCCTCTCAAACTCAGAAACCCCACACAGCCTTCCTGAAGACACTGGAGGGTATAAATGTATCTCCAAACATCATTATATTGGGTGACTTCAACTACTCGAATATAGACTGGGAACATTACTCAAGCAGAAACTTTCTAGCCCAAAGGTTCCTGGAGTTCATAAATTCAAATGCCATGGAACAACTAGTCACCATTCCCACAAGAGGAGAAAATATACTAGAGCTCATCATCACAAACATGGGGACAAAATGCTCCACACCAGAAATATATCCCTCATTGGTGAGATCAGATCACAAACTTATCTCACTGGAAATCCACATCCCGCCCCCACCCCAAACAAAAAAGACCACAGTGAAGAACTTCTCTAAAGCAAACTTCACACTACTCAAGACTGGTGTGGTATCCTTCAAGGCCCCCGAGCCAGTGGAAACCACAACCCAAGCTGTGGAAGCCCTTACAAATGCCTTCTATGAACACCTCCAGGACTGCATGGATCAGGCAATCCCTAATAAAACCAAGACTCTTTCCACCAAGGGCAAACGTCCAGTCTGGTGGACCCCAGCCATAAACAAACTTTACAATAAGAGGAGAAAGCTGTTACATGATAGAGCAAGATCCATAAAGAGAAGACACCCTTGATCATTATTAGTAAAAAAATACGAGCACTCATAAAATCATCCAAGGCCAACTTTGAGAGAAAAATTGCAATAGATTCAAAAGACAATCATAAGGCCTTCTTCAGCTATGTTAGAAACCTGGGTGGAAACTCCCAGATATGCGCAGAATTAGTCCAAAATGATACAAAAATCACTGAACCCACAGACATTGCCAACATACTGGCAGACAGGTTCAGTGCAAACTTCACCCCCCCCCCCCCAAAAGGAGAGATAACTATCCCAGCAGAGTGTAGCCTCCCAGACATCTCAAATGTGCAGGTGAAAGCTGCTCTCTCTAAAGCTAAAAACACAGCATCAATGGGACTGGATGGTGTCCCCAGCTGTGTGCTACACGAACTCAACGAGGAACTAAACCCGCATATAAGGCAGCTGTTTAATCTTAGCCTTACCACAGGATATGTGCCCAAGCAGTGGCGTACAACAACTGTGGTCCCACTCCACAAAGACGGTGCCTCTATGGACCCTGGTAATTACCGCCCCATAAGCTTAACAAGCCTGGCCTGCAAAGCTATGGAGAGGATCATAATGGAACTCATAAACTAAGACATAGGGGACTTGCAGACATTGGACCAGACCCAGTTTGGCTTTGTCAAGGGCAGATCATGCCTTTTGAACTTGGTCGACTTCTTCGAAACAGTCACCAAGGCCATTGATGAGGGAAAGGCAGTCCATACAGCCTACCTTGACCTTGCAAAAGCTTTCGACACAATACCCCACTCGGGTATTATAGAGAAACTTACCAGCTTAAATGTAAACCCATATGTCACAAGATGGGTTACAAACTGGCTAAAAGACAGAACCCACAGGGTTAGAGTTGCTGGCGCCATGTCAGACTCCAAGCCGGTCACAAGTGGTGTCCCACAGGGCTCAGTCCTTGGCCCCCTGTTGTTCGGCATCTACTTCTCAGAAGTACAGGCAAACATAGGAGGACTATGGCTGACAAAGTTTGCAGATGACTGCAAACTGGGCATCATAGTGGAAAGTACATCAGACAAAGATATCCTTCAGAGGGGTCTCACGGAAACTGATAACTGGTGCCAGAGCCATGGCCTGAAGTTAAATGCCAAAAAATGTATAGTCATACCCTTCGGGAAAAACAAGGTAACCTCAAGCTACCATATAGGTGGCAATCCATTAAGCACAGAAGAGATTATCAGGGACCTGGGGACCCAGGTTGACAGTGGCCTTTCTTTTGACACTCACATTGCTAAAGTGGTTAGAAAGACCTTCTACATTGCCCACCTGATCATGAAGGGATTCACATCCAGATCAAGTGAGGTCATTGTTCCCCTGTACTCTTCACTTATCAGACCAATGATCGAGTACAATGCCCCATTCGGGATGTATCTCACCCGACACCTGCAGCAATTGGAGAGACCCCAAAAGTTCCTCACCAAAAGGATAAACGGACTCCACAATCTGTCATATGCTGCCAGACTGAAGTAACTCCAGCTCTATTCAGTCACATACCGCCTGCTCAGAGGTGACCTGTGCCTGACATACATGGCCATGTCCAACCCGGAATTAATGGACATGCTCCACCTCAAAAAATCCAAATCTACCAGATCCACTAGAGCAAGCGACTTAAACCTTAGCACGGATATAAACAGGACATGCTGGAGGGATAGATTTGTCACCCAGAGACTCCCTATGCTATGGAATAAAATCCCGGTCCATGTGAGGCAGAGCACCTCGCTGGCTCTGTTCAAGAGAAATCTTGACCGGTGGATGGGGGATCGTAGGTTTACCCCGGGAATCATCTATGTGTCACTGCTGGACAGAGGCACAACAAACTAATGGGCACAGTTTTTTTTAACATAAGGGGTGGCGTAAGCCACAAAACTTTGGGCTAGGCTTATAAATGCCTTAGGGCAGATAGCCTAGTATAAACCTATGAGCCTATGAACCTATGTTATGTTATTAAAGTGCACATTTTCTACTTATCAATCAAAATTTAGAGATAAATATGTTAAAAATAGAAATGTTTCTAAATGCATCAGTTGTTCTTAGAACATCATTGAACCATTTAAAAGTAAATAGCATTCACGAACCTACTGCTTGGCTATTTTTAGATTTTTACACAGAAAGTTGTTCACCATCTCTTTCACAGCACGAGATAAACTGAAGCATGCATACTTGTAGTTACAATTATTGACCAGAAGATGGCGCGCAAGTACACACTATCACAATATCCCTTTTCTAAACTCGGCTGTTCTTTTTGCTTGAAATGAAAGCGTTTAGCTTTCAGTTAATTTTACACATCATATTTTCTCCTTTTATCTCCTGCTACAGCATTATTTCCTATTACTAACTTCAGATAAAAGTATACTTAAAAATAGTGCTAAAATAACTTCGAATAAAGCGCTATGTATATGCTTACAAACACATTAAATTATCATTGCTACTAGTGGAGAATAGAATTGGAAAAGTCTAATGATAGTATTTCTTAAATTAAATTGGATGTTATCTTCATTTTAATAAATTATTTAAGTATGAGCAGCAGTCATGAACTTTCTGTTTTAGATTTCTTTAGCTTTCTGTTAAGGAAAGTAGCTTGTCTTTACACATTTAACAAGTGAAATGCTGAAATGCATACAGCTGTAATTACAGCTACTTCCCAGAAGATGGTGCTCAAACACAACATTGTAAAGTTTGTTTTTTTTTTTTTTTTCTCTCTGCACATTATTATTTAATACTTTGAATGTGAAATGTTTACTTTTAAATTATTTCTAATTTCCCAAGTGCTTTCATTATTTCCTATCATTTAAAAAGAGAAGGGAGGAAAAGGGGAAAGAAAAAAGAAGGAAATAATAAAAAAAGAAGGAGAAGGAGAGTAAGGAAAAAAGAAAGTAATAGTGTTGTCAGTTGCTGTTAAATTTTACCAGTGATATATCCAAATATAGTGATACCTGCGCTTTGAAGAAGGTGTTACATAAACTGACTGGGATAGAATGAACCATTTAAATACTGCTGTGATCTGGTGATTAATGTCTTGTATATATACGATGTACATGCTCTCCAAACTCATGTTATTCTTAATGTGTTAGATGGTTTAGTTTCATTTGTTGACTTAAAGTGACATGAAAGAAACTTCCAACTACTAGTTTAAAAGGTATTTCAGATGCTTATGTATTTAATAACCTGTTCTATTAAACAAGTTAACATACAAAAAGAAGCTTCATAAAAGGAGAAAAAGAAAGGAAAAAAAAAAACAATCGTTATAAATAGTTGTATATGATACAATTGTGACTTCTTAGCATTATCATTGTAACTTACATTCATAGGCATAATGCTAGTTTATTGTTTACAGCCTACTTTAAATATGAGACTTTTATCAGTTATTAAATACGCACTACATTTGTGTTTACAGATGATTAACTCTGTTATGTGTGGCTTTTACCTGGAACTAAATAGAGAAAATCTTCTGAATAATAGCTAATTAGTCATAGAGTTATAAAAGGTCACATATAAATAATGCAAGAGTTTAACTCTTCACACAAATTAATAATTTTTCTTTACTTTATTATATAGACAACAGAATTATAAAAGTTATGACATCTTGACCGGGTTTGATAAGTTATATTGTTCAAGTAGACGTAATCTAATATGTAATAATTCTTATTGTTAATTATTAATATAGTAATTTATTTTAGAAGATTGTAATAATAATCAAATAATATGATATATCTCATACAGTTTTGGAAAGAAATTATAAGAGTTTTAGTAACAATGTACCAATTCTAATAATGCAAATTCATAGCACAAGTATTAATTCTATTTCTAATAGCACAGTTATAATCCCTTATAGATAGTTTAATATTGTTGTTTGTAAATTAATACCATTACTACAATGTATGGAAAATAACTATATAAATGAGTAATTAATTGAAGCATTGTACTCTATGGGTACAATATTACCTATACCAAGACATGAAATAATAACAAAATGACTAGCTATTTATTAATTAATTTGTACTATGTTGATGGAATGCATTCATGTAGTAACAAGATTTTACAGTCAAGATTTAAATATATACATGCATGAAAGTCTTTGATGTTCTCTGATTTTAGTTTTGTTTTCCTTATTGAAGAGCTCAAGCTAGAGTAATATTTCTTCTTTAATGCTAATGTTTATCTTGAAGGTAAATCTGTTCGAACTTTTAAGTTCAAACAGATTTGAGGTGTTAGACACTTCATGTTTGAGACTTGGTGTGGTTGAAACACTATTTGTATGTTTAAAATATGTCAATACAATGTTTTTCAATTTTTTTGTTTCTCAGTGGTCCAAATGGAAGATTTTTTTTAAAACACATATAGAAATAGTTATACTTGTTTTATAATAACTTCTAAAAGAAAAGAGGATATAACTAATATACTAAATACCATAGGTCCTAAGACAAAGCAAACGTCTAATAAAACAATCAACCTGAAAGCACATGATAAATATTTATAAAAATGACTGACACAACTTTGTTATCTATAAACATTAATGGTTTAAATAACCCTATAAAAAGATCAAACTTTCTAAAATATCTGAAATTACAAAAAGTACAAATTATATTTATACAAGAATCCCATCTAAAATTAGAGGAAGATTTCATATGGAAACCCAATGACTATCTAATCCTCTCTCATTCCCAGTATAAAAAAAAAAAACAAGAGGAGTTATAATCTTATGGAAAAGAAGTACTATTGTTCCACAGATCATTTACAAACATGAATATAAAGAAGGGTTATTATCAATTGTAATAATAAAATATCAAAATAGAATTTGGACTTTAACAAATATCTATTGGATTCCTGGAGTTGGATTATCTACTGTTAAAAAACACATAGAATTGATTAACAAAGTATATAAAGGTATGATAATATTGGGGGGAGATTTTAATTGTATTCTGGATAGCTCTGAAACAACTAATAAAAGAAATTTACATCTTTCACCCATAGGTAAATATTTCAAGAGATGGATAGAAAACTTAAATTTGATAGATGCATTTAAGTTTAAAGAACCTAACTCACTAAACTATTCACACAGTGATTATCGCTTTAATACTCAAACAAGAATAGATAAAATACTTATATCTTCTGACTTAAACAACAGAATAGTAAAATTTTCTATTATTCCATGTCCTCTTTCAGATCATAACACCTTAATCATTAAAGTACAAATGGATTTTAAAAGATTAAATCTAGTAACAAGAATACCAGCCTACATTTTTAAATTAAAGGAATTTAAACCTTGGCTAGATACAGAAATTAAATACTTTTTAGAAACAAACCTGATTAAAGATACAAACAATACAATAACATGGGACACATTAAAGGTCTTTTTATATGGCAAAATTGTTACATGGTTTAAAAATAAAACAAAAGAATGGGAATCTGAACTACATAATATTCAAAAAAGAATAATAGAATTAAATATAAGCTATTATGATGTATCAGAAGATCAGAAAAAAAAGGAGAAGAAGTTAAAGATTTAAACAAGAAATATAATGAAATTCTTACCCATAAGACAAATCTAGCTTTGGAAAAACTAAAATTTGCCTCAATATCAACATCCCCAAAACACCTCCATAACTTAGCTATGAGAATTAAGAGGCAGAATTCTGAAAAAAAACCCATAAATATAATACACGAAGGGAAAGGGAAAAAGAAGGTATCTGAAGTAAATGATGTTCTTGAAGCCTTTAAGTACTATTATGCTCATCATTATGGAAATAAGGCTAGCAATACTACTTCTTTAGAGCTGGAATTTAACTGTCCTTTATTAAATACATTACCTGCACAACTAAAAATAGACCTGGATAAACATATCTCCATAAAGGAAATAAGAGATATAATCAAAGTAAGTAAGAATAACAAATCACCAGGAATGGATGGAATCATAATGGAATTATATAAAATTCTCCCAAATGCAACAATTTCTTTGTTCCATAATATGCTAAATGAAATTCAAACACAAAATATAATCCCACCATCCTGGAAATACTCACTAGTTACTCCTATAAAAAAAGATAAAAAATATTTATCCCAGTGTAGCTCATATAGACCAATCTTTCTGCTTAACAATGATTATAACATTTTTATGTCCATCTTAGTGAATAGAATTAAAAAATCCTTAACTCGCGTTATAAATGAAGACCAAACAGGCTTTATATTTGGTAGACACACGTATAATACCATTTAGAGAATATTAACTATTATTGAAGCTTTGAATAGAGATAACTTAGAAGCCCTTATAATTGCACTTGATATAGAGAAAGCATTTGATTCAGTAAATTGGGATTACTTATTCAAAATTCTGGTATTTTTTGATTTTCCATCAAACTTTATAAATTTAATAAAGAACATATATAAAGATAATCTAGCTTATGTAAAGTTAGGTCCATTTACTTCAGAGGCTTTTAAAATAACTAAAGGCTCTAAGCAAGGCTGTCCTATGTCTCCCATACTATTTGCCTTAGTGATAGAACTATTTGCTTCTACAATACAAAGTGAACTAAAAATAGAAGGAATTAATTTCTATAATCAATATAATTCCAAAATCATGTTATTTGCTGATGACATCTTGTTGACTTTAAAACCAAAAGAAGAGACCATACAAGCATTAGAGGAAAAAATAAAAGAGTTTTCCTCCACTTCAGGTCTTTATTTCAACAAAGCAAAATCAAAACATATACTCTTTAATAGAGGTGATGTTTATCATCTGAGTGAGTATCAAATTATTGGAGAAAGAGTTTTATCACTCAAATACCTAGGAATTCTTATAGCTGACAACATAAATACTACTATAACTTTAAATTATAATAAAATTCAAAACTTAATTCAAAAACAAATTGATACCTGGAATAAATTAACGTTAAAATTTGAAGATAGATTGCAGATAATAAAAATGATATTATTACCCCAAATAAACTATATAGCATTAGCAATTCCTATCTTACCAAACAAAAAAATTATAAAAAAAATTCAGAAACTCTTGATGGGCTTTCTATGGTATCCAAAAATTAAATTTCCAGATATAGAGACATACATTAAAGCTTCCATCTTTAAACTTGTACTACAATGGATAAACCCAAACTACTCGTCTAGGTGGAAAACTCTACATACAACTTTTTTCTTAAATGAAAATAAAACATTAAAAAATATAGACTTGAAGAATCATAACAACATATTTTGGCACTTATTAAGTAGCAATCTACAAAACAATACAACAAAACCTACCAATTTATCATACTTAAATAACATATATAATCTATTTAGAAATTTCTTAAAAACAAATTCTGATGTTTGGTTTGAACTTTTGATACCTTTTAATACAACAAAGAATTTTAAAGAAAAAATTCAAGAAAAAAAATGTATTAAATGGGAAACTAAAAATTTTATTTGTTGGTTCCAATGCTTAAACAATTCTAGCACATTAAACATCCAACAAGTAATAGATGAATTTAAAATACTTGATAAAGATAGAGAAGATCTCCAAAAAGTATTGCATCACGCAAACATTTGTGGGAGGTTATTAATAATTCAAGTTTTAATTCTAAGCCAAAACTCATAAATTATATACAAGAAATAATTTATGACAAGCATAACAAGTTAATTTCTATATCTAAAATATATAAAATATTAATAGTGTATAAAACCAAAATAACTCAAAACACATGGAATACTATAACAAAAGATCTGACTACGAGCCTATCTCCTGAAAGTAAAAATGATCTTCTGCAATTAGATAAATTAACCTCTAACTTCCAGATATGGAAAATCTTCACATGGAAATTTTTGCATAGAGCTTTTTATACCCCAAACAAAATTGCTAAATTTAATCCTAATCAGAAAGCTACTTGTTGGGGATGTACTCTAAATTGTGAAGCAGATTGGTTACATATATTTTACGATTGTATTAAAAAGTTCTGGGATGACATTAATAAATTTCTTCAAGCCATTTATAATGATACATTTGTTTTAACAAAATCATTAATTTTTTTGAATGTTGATGCTTTAATAACTGTTAATAAAAGAGATCAACTTCTTTTATGGACTATTCTGGCTGTGGCCAGAAAATGTATAACAAGAAGATGGAAATCCACAATATTTCCAAGTTATGAAGACTTCATTTCTCTTGTAAGGGAATCTGCACTAAAAGAAATAAAAGTTAAAGAAGAAAGAATGTTTCCCAGACGTTGGATTAACAACCCTTGGAATAGAGTCTTGATACTCATAGACACACTACAAAAAGACACAACTTTCTCTTCTTGAATTTAAAGGGGACATGGAGTAATGTGAACTTAAAGGAATATATAATTATAAATGTCATATGTGTTTTTTTTCTCTCTGTTTCCTTTCATTGGTCCATTTGTAAATATTGTACATATTGTTATGATTATTAACTACTTCTGTTAACTTGATCTGTAATTAATAGTGACTGTATCACAATTTACTCATAAACATAAAAAAAAAATCTGTTGAGTAAAAAAAAAAAAGAATTAATTAATTAAATCATGCATCTTCTGGTGGTAGAGAAAGCAGTTATGGGAACAAAGAAATATAGTTCCTCAGTGAAGATCTTGAAAAAGAAATATAATGTATGAGCAGCAGTTGGATGGCTCAGATGAAAAGAACATCATTTGTAAGCAGTGAAGAAACGGTGAGTGGAGCAGCATGATTGCCACGGAAACCAGTCTGAGTGAAACGACTACATGCATGTACAGATGCCTGACTCCACTAAGCTTGTGTGAGATGCAATGCTTTTGATTATATGGTAAGAATAAATACTGGTAGTGAAACTGGTGTGCCCATGAAGTTAACCCATCTTTCCATACTTTTTTACCTATGTCTTTCTAACAATTTGCTGTTGACAATGTGATGTTCTTATGACCTGGATAAGTGTTGTCTCAGCCCAAGGATTTAATGATATGGCTGTGACTATTTTTGATAGCTTTAGTGCAGTTCCAGTTGACACAGTATCCCAAGGGACAGTGATGTCTCCATATTAGGTGATGTGAAGGTAAGGTAAGAAACATGATATAGCATTCATCTCAAACAGGTACTATTTTCATATTACTATTCCTTAGGAACCATTTCAACTACTGATATATACTGCTAAGAAAAACCTATGATAATTTGCTTTTCCAAATAGACATCAACAAGAAAAAAACTGGCACTCTGCATTCATGAATTTTAGGGGCAATTTATGTGTTCTATTGGTTTATACTGTGTTAGCTAATGTACAGTATTCTGTAGCAGAAGCTTTACAAGACATATTACAGTGGCTTTTTATGTTTAGGGAGGTTGCCTTGCAGTTTGTGGAATTTGTGGGATCAGGGCTTTAATGCTTCTTACTGAATGAGGTTGAAGTTCACTTTGTGGGAGAGGCTTGAGTGCAGTGACTATGTGGCCTGTCTATGCACATGGCATGTTTTGTGTCAGTAATGGCTAAATATGCTGCTCTGGGTATGTTTTGCTTAATTTACTCTTTTAGTTAATATATTGCATGGAAATAAACATTTGTACCTTTGCTGTGTTATTTGTGCAACTTATTCAGAAGAGTCTACGGGCCCAGAATTTGAAGCTTTACCCTGAGGATCTGTGAACTGCTGTTTAATGGCATTTCCACATGGGGTACACCCTTGGTATGTGGCTATACATCTGTGTATTCCCCTAGGAAACCTTCTGCATGTAGTGGGCAAACTATTAGCTATGCAAAAAGCATGCCTTATGTTCATGGATTGTACAGTGGAGGCACAGAGTGGTATGCCTTATGTTCATGGATTGTACAGTGGAGGCACAGAGCGGTAATTATGCAGCTTCTATCTGCTGCTAAGGAGTTATTGTTTACAGTGTGAATTTTTGTTTGTGCATCTTGAACTGTATTGTTCCTTTTGACATTGTCACTGAATGCAGGCAGGTCTGTTATTATTCAGGTTTGTTCCTTTCACAGTGACTGATAAATAATGTTCTTTCTGGATTTGTAGTCCATCTTTTGATGATGTGCAGGTCATAGTCAGGTGATCTTCCAAGGGCCTTAAAGTATCATGCTGTAGATATAATTAGACACTGGAAGTTAGGCAAGACTCTGTATAAAGGGGGTTTGAAGTGGTACTTCACTTAGTTTGACCATGTTGCTCTGAACATAGTAAGTGGGCTGAGATAAGAAGGCAAGCTGTGAGCATCTGAAACTGGATATTATGGGGAGAGTGACACAATTCGGTCTATGAAATGGACAGCTATCAGAAAAACCTCTGTAAAATGGTTTATTCAGGTCTTGCCAGGTGTAGTTGTTTGGGGGTAATACTAGATGGCTCTGACTTTGTGCTGTGGGAGTAATGTGGCTGCTCAGATATTGCATCGCATGTCTAAGTATGCAAGCATACAGCATTGGTGTTAGTGGGTGCATAGTTGAGTCTTTGCTGTCTTATTTTTTTAACTCCGTTTTAAGGTATAGGAAGCTGCATTCACTTAGGAAGACTGGGTTTATGGCATATCAGTTCTTAAGCTCATTTCATATATATGCAATACTTACTTGGAACCTGGTATGCATGTGTTTAGCTGACTGGAGTAGTTTATTTAGTAAAATGATGTTGAAGACTTAGTGGTAAGAAGATTTAATTTGATGTCTTCAGATCTGTAAAGGCTTACTAGATGAAGGCTTTTGACCTGTGTTTACCTGATTGAAGGTGGCTAAGTTTGGCTGAACAGCTATCCCAGAAATGGCTTGCCAGTACAGCATGTCTATAAATCAGTAACTCCCTAGAGTTGTGTGGGTAGAAATTTGCAGGGCAGATAATTATCCATGTGGGTAGGGTTAATTTTGACATTTTGCAGATTCGAAGTATACTTAGGGTGAAAGGCTGTGTGAGGATATTGTGAGTTGAAGGGGAATCATTTTTTACTTATGAGTTCTGAGTGACTATGATGTAAGATAAGTTTTGGTGTTTCTGGGAATAGGGTCATAGGTGCTGGAATACAATGCAGGCAATCAGCTTAATTTTAGAGACAAGGATAGTAAGCTAGATGGTCTCCTGAAGGCGGATAGTACATTCAATTGGCATAAACTTTGCATTGGTGACAACGAATCAGAACCAGCTGGCTATCAGAAAAGAGAAGTATTGGCATTTATCTGGATTCCTAAAGGCAGGGTAAGCCTCGCTCTTGTTGAAAGATGAACAATTATGAAATCAGGGAAGGAGCTGTGGGGGTATTAGCAAGGTGGCATTTAATACACTGAATGTTTTTGTGTGTGTGAGGGGGATTACATCATGAAAGGAAGACAAAATTGGTGAGTATGAATAATCTCAGATTGTGGGTTGCCAGACAAAAGGTTGCCAGAAAGGTTCATAACAAGCTTTTATTATGCACCCCCTCACTGTTATTAAACTCTAGTCAAACAGTAGAGTATTAACAGGTGTCAGTGGCTGCCACAGAAAAGCAGTGAGATGTTGCCATTCTCTTTCTACAGACTCTGCTTTTCTTCCTGAGGAAAAAAGAAAAGAAAAAAAATTTGTAAAAGCTTCCTGCCACTCTTCTGTGTGGCCACTCTCTGTTTAGTGTCAGTAAGTGTGTTACAGCTTTCATTGTTGTGAAACATTTAGTGGTGCAACACTTTTCTTTTTTTCCTCACTCTCCCACTTTTGTACCATAGGAGAGCAAATGAAGATCCATGCACTGCAAGGGACTGTGATCACATCACAACAGTCATAACCCAAGTTGTTATGTGTTCTCAGCACTGAATTTGTTGTAATCCATGTCTCAGAGTGCATAACAAGCTAGCTATGATAGGTGACCTGCTCATAATCCTCTGTGCTAATGAAATGTTTTTTGTTAAATGTGCAGCGTGCAAAAAGTGCCATTTTTTATAACGATAACGGGGAAGACTTACTCATTTTTTACAAAATGCAATATTTAATAGAACTCATAATATATATATGACACTCATTAGCAAAATATATTGATTTTGCCACAACTTCCTTTTTGTATATTTAAGCAATAATCCTTAACTGGGTATGGGTATATTAAGATTTACCCGTGGTTGGTGTAATTTGATGATGAGGGTGAAGGCCAAGTGATTAGACAAAGCCAACTGCGAGTAAATCCTGATATACCTACACCCAGGAGAGGATTATTGCTATTATACAATGACATTATTTAAGGAAGAAATTGCTTACCTTTCTTTCTAAATAATGCCTTTATTTAAGAGTTCTGAAGTGTTTCTCCATGTCTTTCCTTCTTTACTGAGGTGTTGAGCATGTGTATCGGACTTATGTCTCCATGCTTGCAGAATACATCAGTGCAGAGCAGGAAAAGAATCTCCATTTTTTTTTTTCATCGAGATTTTACAAGGGATAGTGCAGAAATAGAAGGAAAATCAGTTATTTTTTATTTCTTTATTTCTGAGAACATACCTTATTTTTCTTCTATTTTGTTCTGACCCTCAGCATAGTCCAATAGAAAGTCTGGCCACTCAATGGTATTTCAGTGGGCAGACTTTATTCTATTTGGTATATGTTTGATTTGCAATGGGCACGATGACTGGGCTGTCTAATCAGCATGCTCATTTCTGAATGCAAATAACCTGTCATTGTATAAATTCTTATCCTTATCGTATTTATTACTCTACCACAAAAAATATTCTTGTTAATAGTAGCAGCTTCAACCTCCATTTTCCATCCTGTATCTGTAACATTAAATTAATCCTCACTACAGCCTATTTCCAGTACTATCTTCAATGATTCTATATAATCTCCTCTTCATTATTCAGTCTGCATCTCTCCTTTGGTAACTTTTCATTTGTGTCCATCTTGTAATATATACTAAGGATTTACATATCATTTCATCAAGCGTAACTCATTTCACTTTAGAGTTATGAAACCTGGTATAAAGAAGCATTTACAATTATGACACCAGGTAATATTCCATCTTATCAGAAGAATGATAAACTTCTAAGAGTCACCTGTCTGATGGACTGCAGGACATGTGCAATTTTGCCCACTCGGTGTTCTTGACAATATAACTGAGGACCCCATGGCAGTATTAAAAAAATGAATTGTTAAAAAAAATATGCTATTTCTATTTCTAAACGAGACAGAATACCTGACTTTAGGCAAATACAGTCATTATTTATTTTATTTATTTGCAGTTTGTCCTGGGAGAAAAGCTCCAGAAGGTTGATTACATAAATACAAAGTAGGAACAAATTTGAAGTACACATTAAAAAAAAAAAACATTTGTCACACATTGAAAACATAATTATGCATTAATTATGCATATAAAAAATATGATGGAGGAAGATAGGTATTTACAATGAGTTTCATCAAAGATTGTCATATTTGAACAAACATCTTGATTAATAGAGGGTAGTATTTGTTATGAGTAACAAAAAATGCCAGTTTAACTTGCTTTAGTATTTGTAGTTTTAAAAAGTAAGATGGGCATTAATGGGTCTACAGGAGGGTTAGAAGATTATGAGGAAAGTGTAGTAGTTATTAGGTAGGTTGGGAACATAAACATGTCCATTGTGAGGTTAGATATGAGTGAAGTGAAGAGACTGTTTGTAGTGTGGATAGAGGCTGGAAGAGAGTCTCAGAGGCGTGCTAGTGAGAAGGACATCAGTTGATTTCCAGCTGGACGTAAGGGTCTGTGCAGTTTGATAAAGTTGTGAGAATTTGATCTTAAGAGTCTGTCAGGTTTATGCATTTCAAAGGTATTTGCTAGGGAGGGACAAAGAGATGGGTTGTGGATCAGTTTATGAGCTTGGATAAGTTGGGTGTGACTGAGGAAATTGGGTAGCTCAAGCCAGCCTAGTTGATGAAGGGAAATATAGTGGTGAGAGGAGGCTCTGTGACCTGTGGCAAATTTAATTATTTTATTGTAGCAAGATGAGAGTTTTCCTTTAAGGGAGGATTTCAGGTTAGAAAGGATAGTTGCACCATAAAGTAGAGATGGGATCGGGTAAGTATTAGCTAGTGTGACTCTAGTAGAGGGAGAGATGAAGTGAGTATGCCAGTAGAGCATAGCCAGCTTTTTATAGGTTTTGTTGATATTGGCTTGAAGATTCTTATCAAATTTCAGTTGGTCATCTATTATTATTCTTAATAATTTTGCATCTGAGACTATTTCAAGGGAAGTATTGTTTTGCTGGTCATTGTAAAGGTATTTTCATCTGAGAGAGTTTTTAGAGGGGTAGAATAGCATACGTTTGTTTTTTGTATCATTCAGGGCCAGATGGTTATCAAGTATTCACTGTTCAGTAGAGGAGAAAGCTGCTTGTGTAAGGTGAGGTCTCACTATCTGAGAGCTTTGGAAGATAATGTGATAAGAAGGATTTTCCCTTAAGTTTTCATTTGCTTGTTACCTTTTTTTTTTTTTCCCTGAAATTCTTTCCCATGAACAAATTGTAGTGCAATGGGCAGGTAAGGTAAATAAAAATAACCTTAAACACAGATATCACAAGATTTCTTTATAGAAGGAATACAAAATATCATTGGCTGTCAAGCGGATTCTCCTGATTTGGATTTATAGGCAAATATAAATTATGGGCTGCAGTAATCCTCACCATATTTTTTCTTTCTTTTTTCTGTCTAATGTATTAACATTTTACTGTTCAATGAAAAAGGCCATAGCTTGAACTGAATTCACCTGAGTAAAGGGCAGAGTGATAGCATCAGAAACCATCCGTGTGACTATTGTCATCAAGTTAAATGTGACTCTAGTAACATGAGACAAAATTGCAGCAGAGTAACTGAATTTTCCATTACATTCTACTTTCCGGTTACATGGTTAGCAGAATGTATTTCAAAATATGAAATATGAACAACAGTTCTTCTTTCCTAAGTCAGCATTGAACTTTAGCTATGGATCAAATAACTCTCATGACATCTGTGGTCAAAGTTACCCAAACTCTCATGGGAGGATGCCAAGGGTGAAACATGTGCCATCTAGATAAAGAGCAATATTTTTACTGTTGAAGTAACCAGTGAAGTGTAGCAAAGTTGGATAGGCATCAGCTAAATAAGAAATCATGTGTAAACAACACGTTTATGAAAAGGTTTAGCTGACTAACTTAATTTTTCAAAATCATGACTCAGAGCTAATCAAGTTAACACTATTCCTAGGGTTAAGGGCTTAATCAGCTTTGTAGCTCAGGTATGACCAGCTTACTTCCCCATCCACAGGTTTGTCACCATAATTTATTCCATTTGGAAATGTTTTTAAATTAAGATTCACGTTAGTATTTTTTGGGAAAAAATTACAGACACACAGTTTTTTATTCATGTTCTAACAGATCAGGGCATAATGAAAAAATCCATATTTGTACTGGCTTTTCCAATAAAGCATCTATTTCCCCTCATTTTTATCAGTTTCTCTATCAGTAATTCTCATCCCATCTTTTTTCTTTTTTATAAATATGTGTAGATTAGTGATTTTGCTGTTAATAGTTTCATGGTGTATGGTCTAGATTCATGACTGCGCACAGTTAGTACTATTATAGTGTGTGCGTCATCTCTGCCTCTAAGAGGAATAAGACATATTGCTGCAGTGCATGAATGTTAACTTAATTTTCTGTGTCACTGTATGATTGTTTATGGGATGCAGAGGTCTTGGGAACTGTAGTCCTGTATGAGATGAAACACAACAGAATCAAAAAAATAGAAAATTAAGACATAAGTGATTGTTAAAAAAAAACAAATATGTATAAAAGGATGCATCCACGCACAAAAAAATATTTTAAAAAATTAAAGTTCCGTATGAGTTTTAGTTGTACCTTTATTAGGTGGTGTGTTTGGTACAACAGGTAAGGTCTTCACCTTTTAAGTATAAGTTATAGGGTTTGATTCTGACTTTTGTATATTGCCTAGGCCTAAAATGGCCCTTCCAAACACTAAACTGAGAATTCGACTATGAACCTATGAGTGCATACAAGTTAATACAGAACATCTCCCAATAATAACAGAAATGAAAAGCAAGGGTTGGATTCATGAGCGACTACGTTAGGTGCAGCGGTTGTGTATGTGGCAAGGTACACTGAACACACAATAGTGCGCTATTTGATATTCATTAAATTGCTCTATACTTGGTGTAGAGCCTCAAAACTAGGGTAAATGACAGCATATGTGAATGATAGCATAAGTAACTGAATTGCATGCTAATTAACGAAACCAACATGGCAGGGGTATTCAGGAACCTATAAAACCATCGTATATACTCAGTGTAGCCACCTGCCCTGAAATCCAAAACTCTTTGCATTACAGCCACAATTATACTTTGAAAAAAAAAACAGTTGGGGATTGCTTCTACCATCATTAACCTGTATGTAAAAGAGGCTTTAAATCAAGGTACTGCTGCTGCTATTGCCAGACTTCAGCCAAGAAGAATTGTGTTAAGGTACAGATTGAATTACCATGGACTGCATAACATGGAAACTGTAGATAGACACCAGGTGGACAGGAAAACACTAGAGAAAATATGCAACCTTTGCTGCCCTCACCCAAGGCGGCCCCAGGGAAATCATGGAGAACCCATCCCAGGGAAAGCAAAGGTATATGTAGCTTTATGTATACTAGCTACAGGTACTTTATAGAGACCCATAGAGGATATATTAGGGGTGTCATAGTGCTCTACTTTTAAAATATTTCTTCAGTTTCTAAATGCAATGCTACGACATGCAAGGGAGCATATCTGATTCCCACACACCCCAGATGAGAGATCAAGGAAAAGGCAAGAATTTGAAGCAATAGCACACTCCCTGAAGTTTTATGCTCCATAGATTACACACACAAAGAAATAAAAGCCCCACACAATGAACAGGGAAGGAGGTACATTAACAGGAAATAATATCACTCTATAAACTGTCAGGTTGTCTGCAATGTCCAAAGTATCATTTGCATTCTCAGTGCAGGTAAGCCAGGCAGTTTTCATGACTTACACATATGGCACACCTGTAACCTGTACACAAGGTTTGCCAGTGGAAGCCTTCTACAAGTGTATCTAATGGAAGATGGAGGTTATGCGCACTGGAACCTTGGCTCATGACACCCATGAGAAACTCACACCACTCCCAGTGAGCAAGGATAGAACAATGACCCCACTCAAACTAGGAATATCCTAGAATGGGGTTTCTTTCACAATTGCGAGTGAAGGTTGAGCAATCATGGATTGTTGAATTACAGTTGGTTGAACCTGTGTTGCCGACCCTTCAGTTGTGCAAATCCTGGTACAGCAAATCACAGTGCATTCACACATATGAGTTTGATTTTACAGTGGGGATCGGGAATGTTACCCTTTTCCCCACTGTAGTGCGATCTCTGAGTTGGAATATATAATTTGCAGGGTGTGTGGGGAGTGCTGACCCCCCACAGGGGGGTTGCACAAAAGGTTCCCCCCTGCAAAATCATCATGGCATGTGATGTGTAGTGTAGTGTCAGACTGCTGTGTACAGATGTCAGGAAAGGTCGAATATGCAACAAGAAGTGTGTGTGACATTCTGACCATATCCACATTCAGAGTCGAAGTTTTTAGTTGACATTTAAGGTAGGAATTTTTTTTTTACTTTTGACTGTATGATAGTAAACCAATAGAATGTGCATTCAGCTTCTTCAAATCAAGGTTCTTGTGTCTAGACATCGGGAGATGCCCTGCCGTACGACCTGTAAGCCTCTGCTGAGATAGTCATGGTTTGTTTCATGTTGCACATTATCATTCTCAGGGAGCAGTTTCAGCAAGGACAAGAGGTGGACCACAGCTCTCAGGATTATAGGCAGGGTCAGCAGTTCCAGCAGATACAGATGAGGAGTCTGAGGGAGAACCACCAGCCACAGATGCTGCTGGCAAACTTAGGCATTCACAATATGCCATGGTTCTGGCTAAGGGGCAAAAGATAGCATGCGCACTGACTACCTAAGTGAAAAAGTAACCGCACAAGCATGTACAAATATCAGAATGGCGTAACCTTTACTTAACCATGTAATGGTTGTGTTCTGTTAGCAACAGACATAAACAAGCTCTAAATACGCATCTTGTATCTACAGTATTAACAAGTTAAATCTGGAAACTTTATAGAAAAAACAATAGAGTTATATAACTGATTATAGTCAAATGTAAATTGTCATATGTCCCCAAGGTGGAACATGTGTCAGGAGTACGTCAGTAATAGCTTATGACAGATGTTCGCAAAATATAGCTATGGATTTTGCCCAGTACTGTGCAACAAGTGTTTCAGTTCACCACTGTATATAAACAGTGCAGTGGTGCAGCAGTAGCTTTGTCACCTCACAGCAAGAGGTTCTCCGGTTTGATTCTCGGCTTGAGGGCCTTCTGTGCGGAGTCTGCATGTCCTCCATGTGTTTGTGTAGGTTCTTTCCGGGTACTCCAGTTTCCTTCCACATTACAAAGACATGCATCTGGAGCTTTTGGCTTTGTTCCAAGTTGGACTTTCCCATTTAACAAATGTTAAATAAATAAATAAACCAGTGAGCAGGTGAAGGGTAGCATCATCTACACAAATATAACAATAAGAAATACTTAAATATCTACTTCTCATTACTAAGAATGCTAACAGAAATACAGTGAATATCCACAATTACAGAAGCAATCATTTACAACTGATTATGAATGATGATTTAGAAATGTATTCTGTAATACACATTAAAGCAAACTTCTGAGTAAGCAAGCATTAGCTATTTACTCTGTGCATCTGACATATATTCAACCCAGCGTCATGAAGAAATGTAGAGAGGGCAGGGCAGAGTCATCATCACTTGCACAGAGTTGGTGATGGTGGGGTGGTTGGACAGGATGGCTAGCCTGACAGCAGGGAAGTGAATGTATGCAAGTAAAACTAAAATGTATTCCTTAAGTATCCAATGTGCAGGGTCAGCAGCAAGATATGATATAGCAGTCAACAATGCTGCTTAAATAAATAGTAAGTATGTGTGTGTGTGTGTGTCTGTCTGTGTGTGTGTGTGTGTGTGCGCAAATGCATTTGTCTGTGTGTGTATGGGCAAGTACTTACTGAATATGCAACTGTCTGCATGAACATAATCATGCATTGTGCTTAGCACTACATCCTGGCATCTTGGATACGTGTGAGCTGTACATGGTAGACTTGATGACTCTGATCCAGATTATTGTTCTAGCATTTTTTCCTGAGGACCCTTAATGGGCTTACTATGACTATGTTCACCCTGCCATGACACATCTTTCTGCATCTTATTTCAGGACATACAGGAAACAGCAATTAATTAAGACAAGTTATCTTTTCAGATATGTTCTACTTTTAAGAAAGAACTGGAAATATCCTCTTAGTTCCTTTATTTGTCACACTTTCGTTCATCTTTCTTTTAAATCAGGTTTACAGGTGTTGAAGCCAAAGAAACATTGCCATTTTACTAAAGGCTTTTCATTAAATATGACAGTCTATGATGGATGCCATATTATAACCGATGCAAAACACATACTACAAAGAATTGTACTAGTGCTTAAAATAATAATGTAATGCTGTAGACTATGCTATCATGCAGCAATGTAAGTAATACCACCATAATGTCACAAACCTCACCAGAATGTAACATTCCTTATTACATCTTCACCAGAAGTTTGGATTCTATCAGAGTGACAGTAGTCTCTCCTTTGATAATCACATCACCACAGTAGTCAGGAAATCCTTCTATGTGGCACACCTCATCACAAAGGGGTTCACCTCCAGAAAAAAAATACATCATTGTTCCCCTCTACTCATCCCTCACCAGACCCATTATACAGTACAATGCCTCATTTGACATGTACCTCTCAAGACATCTACAACAACTAGAAAGGCCACAGAAATACCTCACTAAGAGGATTTTCAGCCTCAAACAGATGCCGTACGCAGACCATCTAAAAAAACTCCAGCTCTACTTCGTCACTTATCGCCTACTCAGATGCAACATCTGCCTAACATACAAAGCCATGTCAAACCCAGATCTGTTAGACATGCTACACTTAAAGAAACTCCAGTCCCTCAGAGCCACATGCTCCAGGGACCTAAACCTTGCCATCACAATAAACAGAACAAGATGGAGGGATAGATTCCTGTCCCAGAGCCTTTCCATGCTCTGGAAGAGACAACCCATTCATGTCAAGCAAAGCTCCTCATTAGCCCTCTTTAAGAAAAATCTCAACAATTGGATGGGAAATAGGAAATTCTCCCCAGGGACCACTTTTGTGGCTCTGCTAAACAGGGGTGCAGGAAAATAACTTTTGTGGGTGGCGAAAGTCAGGGAACATTTTTGGCTAGGCTTATATAGGCCCCAGGGGTGATAACCTAGTACCTACCTATGAACCTATATTCATTTGTGTGATGTGTTTATCTGACAATGTGATGAGAATTTCATTTTTAAGCCTGATGAAGTAATGGAAAATTGCCACTTATTTTAGAAAAATTTACCTTTTTCACGTGCTTAGTCTAACCACCATACATGTTGTTATTTTTTCCTTCTCTCCCCTTTATACAAACTCTCCAGTTTTTGGCAACTTACTCTAGTATGCCATGGCATGAGCATTAGCTGTGAATAACTATGCACTTGTAAAATACCTTTTTCACTAGTTCTGGGTAAAGGTTGTACTTATTTACATGAGTAATCTCTCTGTTCTTTTGCTTTATCCTAACTTCTGTTAGCTTAACTAGAATATAGCTTTGCTCTAAGTCAATTCAAGAAAAGTCTCAAACAATATTTTAAATCGGACTGGCTATGTCCTTGTTCCAAGCCTGATTAGCCCTCTTTCTATGTTTGTGTTCTAATATTATTCATTTGTAACTTAACTGTGTGGCATTTTTTTAGGTCTTTTAACCTTGTGTAATCTTAATCCTTGAGTGATTGTATTACTTGTGTATCTGAACAGAACCTGTAAACTTTGTTTAACAAGAATTATGCAATATTATTGTTTGTACCTTGGAGCGTTTCTCCCCGGGCCTCCACTGAAAGTGGACATGTATCCAGTCAGACTATCTCAGTCAACAAATGTAAAATAAAATAAATAAATAAATAAAAATATTTTTTGTTTTGCCCAGGAAGATGTTTCTCATCAGACTAGTTTATAGTTTAGAACTTGGGACTGCTTTAATAGTATCTGTACTTGGGTGTTATGGTAGAAGTTTTCTTTCAGACTATGATTTAACCATGCGTTCTGCCTAAAGAACTTCAACTTATACATCTTATATTATATTATAATATAATACAATTAATATAGTATAATATAATATATTTTGACTCACAGCACTCAGTTCTGTGGTTTAATTCACTGTTGGGGGTGTCTCCTAGTGGAGTCTGTCTGCCCCCCTTGAGCTGCAGTGAATTTTTGCTGAGGTCTTTGGTTTCAGCCCCTACTCCAAAAAAATGCAGAAAGGTTAACTGTGACCATATAAACCAAGGGTACCAATGACATTTCTGTTTGTGTGTGTGTGTGTGTGTCTTATTTTAAATATACATGTCCCTATTAAGGTTCAACTGCCATTAGTATATTGGACTAACAAATAAAAAAGATTTCGAAACTTAGGTTATCCTTGTCCAAGTACTCATGTTTCACTGCTTTCAGAAAGTTTATGTGATGCAATAACCTGTTTTATGCACCGTCTTTTCTGTGGTTTATGTTGAACAATGTCTGCAGATGCAAACTGTGTAGAATTTTTAGATACAACACTTCAAGTCCCTTTCTATCCATTTGCAGATACATTTATTTTCCATCCAATACTCTGCGCAGTGTCATTTTTTTCATGGAATAGGACTTCATCATTGTATGTGCAAAGGAATTAGATAAAATCCCCAGTCCCACATGAATATCGAGGAGAATTAGGTTAATTTCACCTCATCATTCTACTCACACTTTTTTTCTGCAACTTTTACTTACTGATTACTCTAATTTTAAACCCACAGAGTAAATATACAAATGTACACTCTTCCATTACAAGTACACTAGACAGCAAATCACAAAGACCCCACTCTTATGGGGTGCTACACAAATGCATCTCCTCTAGTCCCAGGCAGCTGTTATTAGAGTATAATTCTGTATAATGGATTACAACATATTAAAGAGTAATGCAAATGTTAAGTATTTACGTGTCTCTTGTCTACCTTGACTTGCTGAAATTTGTTTCTTCTCTGACTTTCACTGAAAGCGGACATTATCCATTTGTACCTTTCTGGTTATCAAAGTAAGAATAAACAGTGGAGTGACTGTCTGGTACTCGCATCCTTTTCAACCATGACATGGGCCACAATAGCAAAGGCATCTGTAAATGTATTATATTATTTGGACTATTTAGTATATTACACATCTGTATACATCTGGCAATTGGCTTACAGAATTAAGGAGCTGTTAATGGGCTGTTTCATGTTGTCCAGTGGTACAAGGATGGACTGTCTTAGCCTCCATTGCTTAGCTGTGTGACTTTGAAAAAGTTACTTAACCAGACACCATGTCATGGCCGAGTCTGAAAATGTAAAAAAATACATTATATTGAAAACTTTGAGTAATCCATAAATGAAAAATTAATTCCATTCCTAATAGCTAAATATGCACAACTTTTCAAAAGGTAGATATGAACAAAAATCATTCCACACTAAAATGAAACCGGTTTGATTGGCTCCAGAAATTTCTTAACCTATGTTAAGGTATCAGTTTTCAGTACTTTCTGGTTACCAATTGTATATAGTTCTTTAGCAACAACATTCTTTAAAACAAATATAGGACCAAAAGAAAACAATGTAGTCAACTTTTCCTGCAAACTTTAAATAAAATGAATAAATACAGTTTATAATAAGTCTAATTTTATCATCTAATTCTGTAAAATTATGCAAAATATATGGAGTAATGTATGTAACCTGCCTATACCCTTATAGGTTCATTATAGACAAGGATGTCCATCAAGAAACTTAGACACATCAGGTAACATTGATGGCAGACAAACAGTGTTTCGCATTAAGTAGTCTTTCTTTAAATAACCTTGGGAAAAATTTGCAGTCACCCATACTACCATGTGCATTGCTACACTATAGATATTCAGTATGTTTAGTAACCTGATGCATCTCTTATTGTAACATGTGAGGGATGGCCACTCTAGACGCCCTGTGCTGCTTCTCTATGATACCTGGGCCTTCATCTTCTCCAAGCCATGCTGTGCCTTCATATTCTCCAAGCAAGGGTAATAGAAACACCTTCATGTCGGTTAGTACTGCTGTGGAAGCTGACTTGCCTCCCTAACTGATCTATCTGCCAGTATGCTGTGTGACTTCTTGCATGTCCACTTGATAATGTCAGTAACATTCTTCTGACAATGGTGTTTTGTGAGTTTCTGCTCATCGACATCACTGAAGTTATGGACCAATGTCTCCCAGATATGGTCCTGAAGTAGCTGGTGGTTACTCCTCTCCCCAGAGGTGTCTCCCATGGGTTCAATGTGACAGCATCGGGTAGGTATTTTTAGTTTGTCTGAAATAGTCTAACCTCTGCCACCCATACTTCCTCTGAGGACATGATGGTATCTATGAAAACAAGAAACCTAGATTTAGGTCTATGACCATTGGGGGTGAAAGGCTACCGATTTACAAGCAGCATGTTGCCTGCAATATAATCAACATGAAAGGTTTGGAGAGGGACAGGAGCATGGTAGTTGCTAATGATATGATATGATATATGGAGAGAGGGCTATACTGATAATCCTCCTGACCGGTGTTAGTGACAGATTGTGTGTGTGTGTGTTATATATATATATATATATATATATATATATATATGTGTGTGTGTGTAGCTATTACCTATATGTATGTATATCTATATTTATGTGTATATGCATATCTATATTTATGTGTATATGTATATCTGTATGTATATATCGGTCTACTTCACTTACCCGAATGCCCGCATCACTCGCTTTCACTTTACTGAGACAAATACACTGACAAACCAGAAGACTGACATCCAGAACACTGACATTCCGACCCAAGGTAAGTAACCGCTTGGTCATCCTGTTGAACTTTGCCCCTTACCCCCATGGTAGTGCGATCTCAGAGTTGACATATTTAGTTAGGGTGGTATGGGGGGGGGTGATAGGTAAGTGAAGTAGATCCCTATACATGTATATATATATATATATATATATATATATATATATATATATATATATATATATAGTGTGTGTGTGTTTTGTATATGTATATCCATATGTATACTGCTGGGGAGATCAATGCACACAGTGGGCCATAGATATATAGAGGGGAAAGTTGATCTTCACAGAAAGCATGGGCAGGAGCTACCTACAGGCTCAGAGGCAACAGTGGACCAGTGATGTAATGGTGTATGATGTTGGTATAACACCTAGGGATGCCCATCACATGTGTCCTAACAGCATATATGCAATGTGTATCCATTTAAGACGTACAGGATATTATACTAATAGGTAGCCCTGATATTTAGCTGTGCCCACATAGCTACAGTGTAGATATAAAGCTATCTATATTACATATGGACTATTTGCAGGTACAAGTTACAGGTAACCGTAGCTCAGATTGCTTTATTACATATATTGTTCCAAGGTAAGTGTTGTCATGGATAACACATGAGAAGAACATCATGACAGTACTGCAGAGCATGATGCAGGTCATCAGGCCAGTGTCTACAATAATTTCTGATTTTCTCATTTCAAAAGCTTACTTCATACTGCTGGTTTAGTGTTTAAAGGGGTGGCACACCAAATTATGCAAGAAGTAGATGGCAGTTTGTGTTGCATATATTCAATTTAGGCCAGAACTGCAGCTGGGTACTCTGATGCCCTCTGCATTTTTCTGACTCGGCAGCTCCCATTTCTAAGTTAAAAATAAAAAGGTCCTCTAAATGATGAGAGATAAAAAAACAAATTATCTCTTTTACTCTCAAACTATAGCAGACATTTGTTACAAATGTAACAAGCAGATTCCATACACAGAATGCTTAGCACTTCAGCCATGACTACGAAAACGACACTATCACTCATTTTTGAATGCAGATACTACCCTATCCAACAATCTGGATCTGCAAATTGTGTCCCTTGACAACTTGCCCTTGAGACAGCTGCCTCCTTTGTTCCACCATAGTTATACCTCTGAATTAGGAATAAATCCAAACCATATTTTCTAACGGCAATTATATTCTGATTCCTGGATATGGAGTTAGGAAAGACTTGCACTCTTATGTTTTGCTATGGCTGCACAATAACACTTTCAGTTTTTCAGAAGATAAAACATTTGATTAAAGCCAATGGATATTGTGATTAGCTATATTTTTCTGAAGCGCATGTGTGTGAATTAGCCATGAGTTGGTCATGAACACTGTACTTCAAAGCATGACCGAATCAAAAGAAAAAATTTTTAGAAGCACTGTCAGCTGATGCTGACTACACTACACTTTTCAGATATGATTGATAACGGAGAAAGTTGAATTTTTGAATATGTAAAATGAATGTAATGATTTCTATTTCTTTTTTAGAGGACTGAGGGCTTATCTCAAAATAAGGCATTACTTCTGAATTCTTAACATTTCATATCCATTAAGCACAGATAACACCCTCCAGGTCTCCCATGATCCTGAAATGGTAAATTAATAATCTGAAAATCACACATTTTTTGTTGAAGATTTCATGATGCACATCCTAATATATTAACAAGAAAATGTAATCTGCAGGCATCATCTTAATAGATAATGTTACACAATAAAGATATATTTGGTACAGTGGCACAACAAAAATTCATGTCTGGACAAGCACAGAATTTCATTCCATTTCACCTTCACATTTCCATTGAAAGACTGTTAGATAATTTAAAATATTATGCACTCTTTCTGTGATATTAGAGGATATCAAGAAATCAGACTCTTGTTATCAGAAATGTAAATGTTAGTTTCAGCCAAGGCCTAATTTTAGTCATTAACCATATATTGGTTGCAAAGAGACACTGAGCTCCAATGTTCAATCATACATTTTAACAAAGAAGTCAAGTTAATACATGATAACATTTGAAAATGCAGGCATACAAAGACTTAGATATATTGCAGCCTCAGTTTGTGGTGTGACAGGAGTATTTTCAAGAACCATTCAGATCTAGAATCCATCCCTATAAGTGCATACATACTATCCTCGATAGCTCACCTTTTGTTCTGCAGGATTTGGATGCAAAACTAGGTGTTTAATAATGGCTGTCATCAACTATCCATTAAGGTAAGTAATAGGAGGAAGTCATTCATTCATTTTCAAACTATCCACTTAAATGAGTTCAGTATCACTACAAAGATGGACGGCAGGCCTACACTGTGTGGATAGTGAAATCCTTTCCTTTTGCCACTGAAAATTTGTATAACCTGCACATATATGATGTGGGTTCTTAAATTGTACACATTGTAAATGTTATACTGAAGAAAGCAAGTATCTATGCATAATCATTTTAATGTCTTCATTTCTTATGAACAATGTAAAGTGCATTTTTTTTTTGCTCTGTTTCTCTCCAAGCTTACCCATTAAACAGTTTACCTAGATCACTAGTCTTCTCTGATTTAAATAAATGAAAATAAATACATAAATATATCATATTATTAAATGAAAGGTTATTTTCTGACATTTGCAGATACAATTGCTCAATGTCTTTAATCTTCTACATGGTTGAGTTTTGCTGTGTTGTAAGTTGATGTTTAAGCTACCATGTTTTGAAGATGCTTTTTGCTGCTTTTAAACTTATGATAGCTGTTCCATTTTTTTCTGTAGACTACGTCATACTTTGTGAGACAGTGGTTCAATCTGTTACATCCAGATTTTGATTTCTACTTTATATCCTCTCAGTCTCTTTGCTGAAATGAGTTCTACTTTTACAAACATGGGGCATACTTTTTCGGACTATGTCTTGGTACCTAACTTACACTTACTTGGCTGAGCAGTCTGAATTCTGAAATTGTAATAAAGAAAATTACTCAAGTGTTAGCTGACATTCCCTGAATTTATCAGAAGCTTAACCACCGTCTGGCAAGACAGCAGAACTCAAACATTTAGAAAATTGAACACGTTGAATACAATGTTTTATTAGGCACCTTCTAAGAACTCAGTGTATTGCTTTAAATAAATAAGGGTAGAACGGTTTTCTCCAGTGATTGCATAAACATATTTTACATTTAACTGAAGAGTTCTCTTTACACACCGTGGAGAACTACTCCCAAAATCCTTTTCCCTGTATAACTTTAGTCCATAATATGAGGACTTCTTTTGCCAATTATGTTTTTTTTTTCTTTTTAATTTATCCAATTGTTAATGGCAAGTGTACTTACCATTCCCCCTTCTCAACCTTCGGAAAGCCACAAGGACATGATAAATCAAAAAGATATATGGCCCTTTTGGTATAGCTTATCAACCAGGATGTTTTAGGGTGGAAACCAAGGTACTCGGATTGGGGGTGCATGCAGACAAGCGAAGAACAAGCAAATGCCTCACAGACTATGGACAAAGATGTAGATTGAGCTCATATACATATTGTTACATGCTGAATGCAGTAAATCTGCTTTGTGCCTTTAAATCCACAGCAAAGTAACATGGAAACGTTTTCAAAGAACGTTAGTCAGGAAACCAAATTGTATTAGTCAGATAATTGGTCATTTTTGCTCCATCAAAAAAGGATGCTTAATGAAAGGAACACAGGAAGACAGGACTTCATTTAGAGGTTCCTGAAGGGAGAAGCAGGACCTTACCTAAAGACCTTGGAGGTGTGAAGCATGAGAGCCCAGTCTGGGCATAGTTGTGTAGTACACCTGTAGAAATTACCTGCATGACAGAGCTGGAGTTGGGGCCAGTATGATATCTATAGCCTGGAAATTTCATAGACAGTCCTCTTGTTGGAGTAACAGAGTGCAAATGTATACAACTGGTGAAGACCAACAAAGCATTCTTCTTTTGAATGGAATGGGCAGTTACTGTTTTGCTTTGTATCTTCATTTTCTCTTGTAGTTGTACCAAAGAAATCTGTGTTTTTATAACTGTAGCCTTCATTGCTTCCATGCATTTACAATATCTATGCAAAAGCAATTATTTTACTGGTATACCTGTAGAGTTCAGCATGATTTTCTTTCAGAACAGTTTGCTTTTGATCATGAAGATGTATTCTTTTGGAGTTATTCCCAAAGATACACAGATGTGCATACTACTGATTGGTGTCAACAATTAAGTTTAAGGTTCCTAACACATAGGATAATCTTAAGGGGCTCATTAGCTTGTTAAGATTTGTGATTTCTTTCCATTTCTTAATAGTTTTATCTATTGGAATTTTACTGAAGAACATTTTTAGGAGTTAATTGTTTGTAGGACAGTAAGCATAACTGATTAGCAGATAACTGTTAATATATTATCAAAAATATGGCTTTAGATAGTATAGAAGTCAATAGTTTTACTAATACTCTGTTTTAATAAGCACAAAAAACTACATATGATAGCCTATTGTGGCAAGTGAGACTACAATGTTATCACTATAGGCAGCTAAAGGTTTGTTACTCTAATTTATTATAGATGGATTTTACATGAATTATGGCACATTTCAGTGAAGACTCATTAGCCTGTAACCCCATTTGATAAATGTTCACATATTATAAAAACTAACCGCCCTTACTGACGTGGGTAAGCCCCCTCTTAATGTGTATGTGGATTTGCATATGATAGCATTGAAGGATGGCAAACTGCTAAGTAAAGTTATACAGCTCATGCCTTAAAAGGGTTCTGTCTTTATTTGTCCAACTAGAATGCAAATAAATTTCACGATGAATAAGGCAGGAATGCATGCTAAAGCAAATATATTCTCAAATCCTTGCTCCATAATGACTTTCTAGAACACAACTAGATGCATCGAGGAATACTGAAATGGGCTGCACGAAAAGGCAAAAATGAAAAACATTACTAGAAGTCAATTTGCCAATATCTAAAATGTAAAAACCTGATTTGTTTTCATTATATAAGTAAACTAGCCACACATAAACATAACACTACCTAACCACAGTGACATATTTAATATGAGTGCTAACAGTGAGATCATTGTTCTGATGGGAGTATTTTCTTTTTTTCTTCTGTTTCATGTGGAATATCACTAATGAATTGTTTTTGCAGTTCATCTGTTTCACGATCAGTTTTAATCCTTGAGTGAACTATACCTTTTCTATGAAGTTTGCTTCCTATATCGCAGGGTTCTTAATGTATATGCCTGCTATCGTTTATACTTACTAGCTTCTGTCATGAAAACTCAGTGTTGCAACGGTGGCATGCAGCGATAAAAGCCTTCACTATGGCCCAGGTGACCTGAGTTTCATTAGCTGCTTGTGAACTTAACAGCATGCCTTTAGAAGACAGTTGCGACATCCTGATCCCCTTTTCCCATCTGGGGATGAATATCTCTTGGGATTTCCATAATTTGATCCACACCAGTGGTGAATTGCCAAGAGCATCCTAACCCTGACCCTAACCCTGACTCTACCTCCAGCCTTACTTATTAACTTAAAACAATCCTTTCTGTGTTATTACTACTACACAAGATACTCAGACACACTCCACATGGAGCAGCACTCATGCACATTATAATATCTGCCCCCCCCCTCCCTAGTCTATACTCTAACATTAACCGATTAGCACTCGCACACATATTCCAACCCTTTAATTCTGAAACTATCATTATATCTGAAAACGTCAGCATTAAAATCCCAAAACTACATTAATCTTAGCTACACTTAGTCACCTTTCATTCTCTAAACATCT